>NW_015090990.1:17200395-17252151 GCF_001431845.1 Calidris pugnax | reverse complement strand
CCCGGCGCGTAGTCGGGGGACTCCCCGGGGGGCACCTGCCGCACGCCGCGGAGGGGCTGGCGGCTGCCGGTGTGGAGACGGAGGGAGCCGAAAGCCGAGCGCTCTCCGGACCCTCAGGGCGACGGCGGTCCCCCCGCGGGGCCGGCTGCCGCTGCCAGAGGCCGTGGTAGCCCCGTCCCCGCTTCAGGGTGGGCTGCCCGGCGGGGCCGCGGGCCTGTGGAGCCGCACTCCCATGAGGAGGGAGGTGTGCGGGCCCCGCGGTGGGTCCCGCCGCGCTGAGGGACGGGGGGGAAGGTGCTATTGCAGGGCTGTGGAAAAGGGGAAGCCCAGGCCTCTGCCCGTCCCTTCTGTCCTTGCGTGTACACAGATGCAGAGAAACTGTTTGTCACCTCCCCTCCAACTGGCACAGCTGTCGAGAAGCTTTTGGGTTGTTTTTTCTACTTGTTTTCTCTACTTGTTTTCAAATTATACGGCTTTAACAGCTCCCTTGCAAGCATCTGGTAACTCCTGACAAGCCTAAGTCTTTTCATACTCAATATATTATTTCACTTTTCAATGACTAGAACACAAGGTAAACCGCCCATCTTTTTAAACAAGCCAGCAAGCACACCACGCGAGTCCCTGCCCCGTGCTGCAGAGGAACATGAGCATCATCCAGTGTTCCTGGGGAGCTTAACTTGGGGAAACATCAATTCCACCCTGAGAGCTGGCCATCAGTGGGACTCAGCACCAGAGCAAGACTGCACAGCCAAGCACATAACGAGGGAAGGAGGGAGGGACAGGAGAGAGGGAGGGAGGGAGAAAAAAAAAAAAAGGATGAGGGGTAAATTCTTTCTTGCTCCTCAGAGTTGACAAGCTGAATCCCTGAAGCATGTGATTCGATTAAAATCATTGGCACAATGCACAGCTAACAGGAGTTAGAAACACGCTGAAGGTAATGAGGGTAATTACATTTTTCCAAGGAGCAAAGGATTGAAGATTCCCCCTTTCCCTCCTCCATGCGGCACAAAGAGGCCAAGTATTTCCCCACGAGTTAGATTCTGCAGTAACGAGCCGCTGTACAGCACGACACATCCGATATGACTGTGATTTATGACTTCTCAATCCTTGATTACAGAACAGGGGGACTTTAAGTAGTTAAATAAAAAAATAAAAAAAGGGGAAGTGTCTTCTGTGGAAGAAAACCAATCCAAGAAGGAAACAGATGTTGGTTTCAGGCTTCTGAAGCATCATTATAAATGGGGATTAAAAATAACATACAAGTTACAACACATTTTGACTCCAAGTATTTTAAAGGGGTCTTAACGGAAAAACAGTGTTAATATAAATCAGTCTTTTAAGGAAGAAAAAAAAAAGCAGCAAGAGAGAATCCAGTACCTGTTAAGAATGTACAAACTCAGGCAGTTTTTCTTTTGAATATCTTCACCCCTTATGGTCTTCGTCACACCAGAACACCTAGAAGCACTACGCTTGCACCGGCAGAGTTGCTCTGTGCCAAACCAGGTGCTGAGAAGGGCAGTTGGCAGCCCCGTGCTGCCCTGCACCGTGGAGCTGAGCCTTTCGGTGTCCCACTGACTCAATCCAGAAATTCTGCTTTGACAGTCCGCTCCCAGGCTCTGCTGAAACACACAGAGGTCAGAACTAAGCAGAAGTCAGCTTCCAGCCAAGGGCAAGACAAAAAAAAAAAAAGGAAGAGGGAAGATGGAGAGAACTTTCAGCATTATAAGGAAAGGTCTGTATAAGGAAAGGCCATTGTAAAGGCCTATTTCCAAGGACTTAGCATTCACCATAGCATCGTCCCTGCAGTTAAACTTGGTAGATACATAAGGAAAATGATTTTTCAGGTTTGCTCTGTGCTCACTGCACTTTCCAACCTAACAACCTAGTACAAAGCCTTGTACCTTCTTTGGGACCCCAACAGTCGGGGATCTCAGCTGATGCTATGCCATCCGAATGGAAATCTGCTGATGCAGTAGAAGCCCAGTTGGAAGCAAACAATTGGGCTAGAGGCAAGCAAGCAGTAAAACATTTTTCTGAAGTTTTTTTGTTCCCAACCAGCACAGTCTTATGCCATCCTCACTTTCCCAGGCTCCATAGGATGGTATCTGGGAAGACCAACCACCCACAATGCCTCTCCTTGGGAAGGTTCCCCTGGGACATGTAGGACAACAGAAAGTGTTCACATCCCATATTAACAGGGCAGCACTCAGTTTAGAGGGGCCCTTACAATTATATTTACACTATCCATTATGAACTGCCAAGGTTAATCACAGTGCTACAATCATTATCCTCACAGTAAAGGAGTCCAAGATTTCTCTGAAAGTACATTGTCCTCCTCTCCTGTTCACAAAATAGTACAAACAACAACATTACAGGCTTCTGATTTACTATGCAGAATCAACTCTCTTTTCCAAGCTATTTTACTCAACTTAGCCCTGGCTGGTACATAACAGTAATTTTGTAGCACATTTTCACGTGAAAGGATGGAGTATGCTCAACTGCCTTTTTTTGGACAGAAGAGGCACAAAGGCATTATTATCCAGAGCTAATTTTTCAGGTAATGGTCATACCTGCAGCTCTTAAACCTGTAGCATTATGTTGACTTTCCCTACTGAGACATTAACAGGTATCATCAAAACAGGTGTGCAACAGCCTTACTGAGAATACACTCGAGTTTCACAGCAACAGCAACACTTGGATCAAGCACTGGCTGAGCTGGATCAAGCACTGGCTGACTGGAAGGTCCCAAAGAGTGGTGCTCAATGGAATCAAATCCAGCTGGCGGCCGGTCACTAGTGGTGTGCCTCAGGGCTCAGTGCTAGGACCATTTCTATTTAACGTCTTTATTGATGATCTCGATAAGGACATAGGGTGTATCATCAGCAAGTTTGCAGATGATACCAAGTTAAGCAGGAGTGTTGACTCCCAGGAGGATAGGGAAGCCCTACAGAGGGACCTAGATAGATTGGATCACTGGGCCAAGATCAATGGCATGAGTTTCAACAAGGGCAAGTGCCAGGTCCTGCACTTGGGCCACAACAACCCCATGCAGCGCTACAGGCTGGGGGAAGTGTGGCTGGAAAGCTGCCTGGAGGAAAGAGACCTGGGGGTTCTAATTGACAAGCGGCTGAATATGAGCCGGCAGTGTGCCCAGGTGGCCAAGAAAGCCAATGGCATTCTGGCTCGTATCAAAAATAGTGTGACCAGCAGAAGTAGGGAGGTGATTATGCCCCTGTACTCGGCACTGGTGAGGCCACACCTCGAGTATTGTGTCCAGTTTTGGGCACCTCAATACAAGAGAGATATCGAGGTGCTGGAGCGAGTGCAGAGGAGGGCAACGAAACTAGTGAAGGGCCTAGAAGACAAATCATACGAAGAGCGGCTGAAGGAGCTGGGGCTGTTCAGTATGAGGAAGAGGAGGCTGAGGGGAGACCTCATCACTCTCTACAACTACTTGAAAGGACACTGTAGAGAGGTTGGTGCTGGTCTCTTCTCACAGGTAATTAACAATAGAACGAGAGGGAACGGCTTCAAGCTCCAACAGGGTAGGTTTAGATTGAACATTAGGAAGGAATTCTTCACAGAGAGAGTGGTCGGGCATTGGAACAGGCTGCCCAGGGAGGTGGTTGAGTCACCGTCCCTGGCTGTGTTTAAGGGACGTTTAGATGCGGTACTGAGGGATATGGTGTAGGGGAGGACTTTGTAGAGTAGGGTAGATGGTTGGACTCGATGATCCCAAGGGTCTCTTCCAACCTCAATGATTCTATGATTCTATGATTCTATGTATTTTGAAAAACAAAATAGGAATATGAAGCCTTGAACTTTAGCATTTAAGTGATTTCTGGCCAACAGCAAGGAAGAACAGAACTGCCCCAAACATTTTGGCAGTTGCCCATACTGAGATTTCTTGATCTTCTGGCCACAACAAAACAGGCTCTGCAGGACACTGGCCCACTATAACGGGCCTCTGCTTTTTTTTTTTTTCTTTTTCTTTTTTTTTATACCCCAGCAAAACCAAAGTTCCTCCAGCTCCATCTGAAACTGGATGAACGCCATTTGCTATTAGCAGTTACATGTGCATGAGCCACTTCCTCATTCAGATTTTGTGTCAGGAAAGCACTTGGCATTCTTATACCCGCTCCAACTCAGCAAAACTCCCTCAATTTAAGCATGTGACTTCAACACAACTTAAACATCATCATAAACGATCTGCCTTTTGTTAAGAGCTCACGCACCACTTCCACATGGTGTAACAATGCAAGGTTTCGTTTGGGCACTGACTTGAGAGACTCACTATCAATATTCTCTCATGCCCCGGTGTTCCTGTGCAGTCCTGGGTGAGAAACCTGGTCTTGTGGTGCTTGGCTGCCTGCTTGGACAAGGAAATTCTCCCACCTCGCGAGGTGCAGCACTGACATGGCTGGGGAAGGACCTCAGGTAAAGGCCACCGGCTGCTGCTCCGAGCTTTACTCTGCCACCACAGACTCAGTGTTAGCCTTCCCATACAGCATCAGGAAAACAGTGTCTGGGAGCTGCACCAGAAGAAAGGAAAGCAACCCTGTTGAAATAAATCAATTTGCCCTGTACTTAAACGCTACAGAGAACCGTGACACGGGTGGGAAGCGGGCAAACGGACCGAGCATGAGAGGAAGGTCAGGAGTTCTCCCTGCACCACTGTTCCTCCTGCAGCAGCACAAACGTGCCTGCAAGTTATCTGCAGGATCCCCACGAGCACTCAGGCAGATCTCTGCCTTAGCCTGGCGTTTCCGCAGCCTTGACAGGATGTGGTCACTTGAAGGCAGCCAAAAGTCTGCACCACCACCCTCCTCCCTGGTCCTGCTCTGCCTGCACAGCTGAGCAGCAGAGGCAGGGGAAGGGCTCGCCTCAGGTTTGCTCTCCAAAGTCAGGTCTGCTGCTGCATTTAAGCAGGGTGATCGCTCACAGATGGAGGGTGCAGTTGCTCCTAGACATGTGTTTGGCTCCTGCCTCGTGAAGAAAGCTGAAGTAAATGCATACAAAGTCAGCATATCTTAGCAGTGCTTATTTGCCACTCTTGAGCACGGACTAAAGACAGGACTGATGGCAGAAGACACATTTGTTATCTCTAACCACTTCTGATGACTTCACGTATCTGGCATGTCTCTGGTCTCTACCTGTTGCCTATCCTCCAACAGCAGCACGTAAACATCCTGCTGTGCTTTCTTCCCCCTTACAGGCTCGGTGGGAGTCAGATGAGAGCGATGTAGAAGCATCATTATGAGACTGCAGTGGCGGAAACCAGCAAAAACATGCAGAGCTGTGTGAATTTGAAATAGAAGGGCAAACACAGGCCGCAGCAGGAGACCGGGCAAGCGAAACACCAGAGACAGTAACTAACTATTGCTGTCACCATCTCCCCCTCCTGCTCTGCTACAGCACACAAGGGTGATTGGGGGGTACGAGGGGGGTGGTCACCTCAGAAGATGCTTCAAGCTGCCTGTCACTGCCCTCTCGAAGTCTTCTCCCTTCTGTTTTAGTATGATTTATTTTCACAAGGAAGATTTCCCCTCCCCTCCAAGAGAGATTCTTTTTATGTCATTAAATTATTTTTCCTCCTAGATCTACTTGTTTAACATTTACACAGGAGCAGGGGAAAACAAACAAAATGAATCAATCCACTGATAAGGGCAGAGAGGGGAGGAGACCTCAGCATCACCTCCTCTTACCCAGACACAGGCCTCCTCTCATTTCAAATACTTTTTGATTACACTTCTGCAGCTGTGTAGTCAATGCACAGACAGGCTCAGACACAGGATACAACTGGAAACTGAAATCATAACTATTGCAGCCTTCTGCTGGGTTAACCAGAAAGGAATAAACACTCCCCCATATGTTAAGGTGTTCTTACAGTTGGTCTTACCTAGCACCTCTCTCGCAGATGTCCAAGTAACTAGCACTAGGTACTGAAAACAGGGAGGAACTAAGGCAGTTGACAACAAGAGGGGCTAAGTTGGCTCAACTCCTTTCTGATCACACCAGTCTAGAAATGCATCTCTGCGAAAGAGGAAGATTTCACTGACATTGGTAAACATTAGGCTCACTTCAGTTCTTAAAGCAATGTGTTAGTGGCCTGTGCAAATACATATCTATTTTTACCTTCCCCGACAAGAGACTGCAACAAAATTTTCAGCAATTTGTCCAGTGCTCAATCTAGGAACCAGACAGGTCAGTAGAAAAACATGTTGATTTCCATGGGCTTTGGACAAGGTTTCACATGCAGCAGTAAGGACAGGACAAGGGGAAGAAAAAGCCTAAGCTTTTGTCTTGCATAAAGAGGGCCAGAGAGATCTGAGTTATTTTGCTGTTTGTTTAGGGTTTTTACTTTTATCTCCTGTCCTTCTTTCCTTGAAAATATCAAGTTATCTGATTCTGCTTTAAGTTTTACAACAGAAGAAAGAAAAAAAAAAAACCACCACCACCAAAAAATCAAAACACCACATTGGACACTTCACTGCACTATAGAGCTGATGGCCTGGCTGTAGAGTCTGGACTTTGTACCAAAACAGACACTCTATACCAACTCGTGCTAAGGTACTGAACTTAAAAAAGAAGAAATGAGAAAAAAAAAAAAGGATGAGCAAAACCAAGTTAACAAGAGGAAAGTTCAGTATTTAAACTTTCTGTTCCCAGCTCTATTCCATTTATGAGTATATACAATATTTAAGTCTCCCGTATAATTAATGTTCTAGGGGGAACATGGGAGAGAGAGAGAAGACATAAGTAGTATGTTTAGGGCTTCTTTGTGCACAGTGTAAGTATATATGAGTTTAAAATATTCCAACCCTACCCGCCTCCTCACAACTCAGGGCAACAGTCTTTAAAAGCAGTATCTTCCAGTACTCATGGTCTAAAGTGATTCACCAGCCTTGAAGTATTCTTTTTTAATCTAAATCCTCATTTTCCACTGACTTACATTTTGAAGTATGCCTGACCTTTAAAGAATTCAGCAAGTGGTTTCCAGGGGTTAGGATTCCTGTTACATTGAGACATCCTTTGTACCCCTCTGAGTGCAACATCAGGTAACTATACAAATTGTATTTATCTAATGAGTCATACTCATTAGAAAGATATCATCAATAGTTCAAATGGACACTACACCAACCTCTCTTTATACACTCACTTCATCTGAATAACCTATAGCAATTAGTTATTTGTAATCCCTAGCTTTGAAGCCTCTTTTTGACTTTCATCGTCAACATCAAATTCATTGAAATGTCACACTAATATAAAATACCAAATTTTAATCTCAGCTGCATCAGGACATCATCATTATTTTAATATAAGAAGATTTAATGTCCTTAGTCTTTTTGCTTCTCTGCATCTGCATAATCTTCACTTCTGTCTGGCACTAGGTACGGCCGTTGGGACACTGAGGGATGTGTGCCAGCAATGTTGAAATCTATCAACCAAAACAAAATAATTTCGGAAACAACCAGGTCAATTGTCCAAGGTCGCAGTCTTGGAAATGAGGAGCATTGTCAAGCCAAATTAGGTAGGAATCCTTATCAACCCATTCTCAGTGTGCAGAGAGGGAGAAAGGGCCTGTGCCTGCACCTCAGCCAGGACCCAACGAGTCCAACACCAGCTCTAAGACCCAGGTAAGACTTGGGAGTGTTTTGCTAGCAAATTCCTTCTCCAAACTCAACTATACTTTTCACAGTGCCCAAAAGCCAGCAAGAGATTTCATTTCTCAAGTCACACAAAGAAAGAAATCCCATCCCTGAAGTTGCATTTATTTAGAAGGGGTGTGGAAGCACACATGCCACCACCACCAAGACAGGAGCAGCTCTCCAGTAGTTTTCTCTCTGATGTTAGGGTTTAGCTCATAATCCAAAGGGAGGTTTTCTCCCTTCCATCAGAGAAGTTATGTGGCCAAGAGCTGTGTGGGGAGAAAGATGTGACAGAGGGTGTCAATAACATCATTTTTGGAGGAATGATGGAAGTCTGGATTAAGTTCAGATCTGCTGGGTGAAAGCTAATGGAAACAAATCAGCCTGACAGACTGTAGTCCATGTTGCTTTACGGTTAAAGGTAAAGCAAGCAACGCAGTACTATAAATTCCCTTACAAAACCAGAACACTAGACTAGAGCTTTGCAGAACAAAAGTCTGTGAAATAAACCAATTAAAATATCTGAATAGAGTAAAATATAGATAATAATTTATTATTTGTTTTCAGGAGAACAAAGCTGACAGAAAAAAAGGGTACATACATTATGGTACCAGCTTACCTCAAGCTCATTGGATCATCACAGGCCACGCTAAAACTGACAGACATCCAAATTCTTCCTAGAAGATAAATCAGAAACAGCCATTACATACCCTTTTGCTGCAGCAGTACTTGGAAACAGCAGAGCACCAATATGCACGGTCACAGGCCAAAGCCTAGAAGCTTGTCTGCAAACTGAAGGGGGTGATGGGGCTCAGCTCTATGTGTCTACAGAAGGCAGAAAGCCAAGGGAATAGCCAGCACAGCTCTGAAAATAAGCAGAAACACCAAGCTCTTTGGGGCACAGAATGAGTGGGAGGGGCAGACTTGGAAATAGTTTGTTCTGCATTCAGAAACAAAACTATCTACACTCTCCTGCAAATTTAGAACAAGATCACGTGTCACAGCTGATTCACAGGAGTTTCTTGTTCTTCTATCAGAAAGTAATTCTGCCAACCCCAAATTTCATTCTGCCATTCATGCAACAAAAGGAAACAGTGTTTTGCTTCTAACATTTCTAATTTCTGGTCCAACTGCAGTTTGTATCCCAATACTTGGCTCACTACCCACTACACAGAGGACAAAGTTCCTCCCCTGAAGAGCACAAACCTTTGGAACACGATGAACAAAGGAAATCCAGCAGCACAGTTAGCTGAGCTTAGTTTTTACTAAATTTTACCTCACATGCTTCATAACTGCTATAGAGACTTACATTTACTGACAGGATTCATTCTGAAGTAGGTGGTGGTGGTTCTTCAGATTATACATTTTGAGGTGTTTTTTTCCCTCATTCTTGCCACTTCCTTGCTAAAAACTTGGATTTGAGTTTTTACAACAGTTTATCCTGTAAGCCTGAGGGAGGAAAAAAAATCCATTTTTCTTTCTGTGCTTCAGTTAAAGAAGGAAATAAGTAACATGAGCCATGAAAGGACTTTGATCCAGAACTAGGGAATGTAAATGCTTTACAGATGCCAAATAAGGATGTTTCCAAAGAAAAAGAAAACAAAGCATTCTCTACCCCAACCCCTTTTCATTTCCAAACAAGGTAATGGAAGGAGAATTTTGTAAGATTTTGATGGAAGTTCCATTTCTCCAAGAGGTTGTTCTGTTTTTAATAATTAAATACATTCATCAGAATAAACAACTGATTGTTTTGACAGGGGCTTATTGTGTTCCTGGGAGGGCAAAAAAAAATGATCTCTTTAGATCAGGAGTGTCTCCTAAAGCACTTCAGGGACTGGAGAGAAACAGGGCAGAGAAGCAGGAATCTGTCCTTAACTGCAATGGTGTTGGTGAAATTATTATGACCTGCCTGATGACCATACTGCCCGCACAAGGCATCCTAGGATCCTGGGGTGGAATGATTTTATTTGTACTGGATTTTTGGATAGCATATGACCTTGCTCCGACATACAAATATCAACATCAGTTCATCTTGCACGTTTTTTACCAAAACCCAGCCTTTGTGGGTAAGAACTGCTGAGAATCTTCAATAAACAAACAATAAAAGATCCAACAGACTAAAATATGAAGTGTTTCCAACTAAACTCTACTTTCCCTCTAAGAAACAAGGACCCTGCCCTCTATTTATGCGAGTTGGAACAAGGTATCTGAGAGGAAAGTCATGATTCCAAGACTGAGTAATGCTGTTGCAGTGTACTCAAATCCCTTTTAAATGGATTTGTCTTTCACTGTAGAAGCCTTTTAGACCTCATACAATGTGAATATCTGCTGTATGTTTTTAAAAAATAATGTGAAGTACCCTTTGCTTATGCAGAATACAACAGTTAAAGATCTTTTGGCATTGTATATTCTTAAACATACGTTTTGCACAATATTTTGACTTAGCAATAGATGGAATAAATAACACTCAGGACACGTGCCTGGTCCCACAATAAAAATCTATGGATTCAGCCCATACAGATGGGCCCTGCACTTGCATGATGGCTCAAGGACATTTGTATGATTCTGCATGAGTGCAGATGTCTTCGTGATCCTCTTGCAAGATCAGAAGACTGGGTCAATGGCTGTGCTCCAGATAATGTCACTATTAACATCTCCAGACATAATCACAGATACAGCTACAAGAATAAAGCGGGTCAGAAATGAGCTTCTAAGCTTATGGTACAGCTGCCTTACTCCCCTCTAATTCCCTAAATCCTGGAGCACAGTGAGAATGAAAAAAACACCTTGCTGGTAGAAAAACAGCACTACGAAGCAGCCTGTGTTCAGGTATGGGAGATGAATCTTGGAGTTCAGAAATGCCAAGCTCTAGGGAGCAGCAAGGTGAGAGCTCATTCCTTTATCTCTCAAAACAAAACTGTGAATGTATCAGCATATGACTTTTTGATTGTTTACTTCACATTAAGAACACATTTGTGCTTGTATGCTAGTACTAATTAATGATTTAATAATGCGTTCACATCTCAACCCTGCTGTCCAGCCATGGCAGAAATAACTAGTACTTACAATAAATAACGTTACAAATCACACCCCTATCACGGAGCACTTCCTGGCAGGTTTTGCAGTTCCTTTAGTGCAGGAAACAACATGTTTCAGCACAGTATTTCAGAGATTCCATGACTTTCTGTGTTGACTATGCAGGAAACTGTAATTTTCCAAACACTATGTTATGGATTCAAACCCACTTACGTGGAAGTGGGGAGGAGGACACAGTCTGGCAGGCAGGAAAAGCTACGCCTGTATTAACTAGAATGCTCCCCACTAAACAGCAACGTCTTGAAGCAGTATGCCAAGTAGGGCAGGCTGGTTTTAATCACGATGGTCTGCAATTCAGCGTGAGACTCCTTACTAAGTCCTCCATGTCACACTGCTGATTTGCTAGCGGCTTAAGATAGCTGACAGCAGGCTGTACTCTTCCTTTCCAGCATCAGGACAGATGGCCCCAGTTCACTCCAGCAACTCAGTTTAGATGATATGAAAAAAGAAACACAAAGAAGCATTCTTATCACAGCAACGAGACACAGCCAGCCCCTGGAAAGGGAAGGGAACCTGCCTCCTGAAGGGTGGAAAGCCTTGTTCTGCCATAGTAAATAGCACCAGCTGGGCTCTCGGATGTCTTCCTGTGGGCAGACTGCTTGGGGAGAATCCACACTCTAAACGTGCCTTGCAATAATTTACCCCAGATGTAAATGTTTAAATTTTCAACAGCTACTAAATTGTAATATTTTTTAGACTGCTTCAATATGAGGAAGAATAAAACAGATCAATCCACTTCAATACAATCAGAAGAAGGAAGGGGAGGAGACTGCAAGCATCGATGGCACAGCACTGCCTCGCCGCACACAGCCCAGGTACTCGAGCCCAGGGAGCTGGGTGGCCTCAAGTGACTCTCACAGGATTTAGAGTGGATTTACCAGCTCAGTCATGGCTTCCAGACCTACAGGTCTCCTCAGAGGTAAGACCCTGGCACTCATTCCTGCACTAAGTCCATTGTTTCCCCAGAACAAATGCCTTCTTCCTACAGATACCGCCTTGTAGAAACTGGGGTTGAGTGTCAACTTTCAGGGATATACAGTAGTTAAAAATGAAACAGAATCATAGAATGGTTAGAGTTGGAAGGCACCTTACAGATCACCTAGTTCCAACTCTCCTGCCATGGCCAGGGACACCAGGTTACAAGAGGTTGCTCAAAGCCCCATCCAGCCTGGTCTTGAACACCTCCAGGAATGGGGCATCCACAGCTTCACCTTTCTCCTCAGGGCTGCTCTCAATCCATTCTCCAACCTGTATTTGTGCTTGGGATTGCCCCGATTCACGTGCAGGACCTTGCCTTTGGCCTTGCTGAACTTCATGAGGTTTGCACGAGCTCACCTCTCAAGCCTGTCCATGTCCCTCTGGATGGTATCTCTTCACTCCAGTGTATCAACTGCTCCATGCAGCTTGGTGTCATTGGCAAACACCACGTGCACTCAATCCTGCTGTCCGTGTCACCAACAAAGATGTTAAACAGCACCAGTCCCAGTACCAACCTCTGAAAAAAGAAAACTTCACAAAGTAACTACATATAATGTACAAATAGATAAAGTACAAGAGAACAGCAGATAATTTAACAGTTTGCATGCCAAATACATTTTTCTCTTTCTGGGATCAATACTTTAGCTACTACCTCTTCTTTTCTGACAGCACCTCTTGGAAGAAGGTAACAATGGTCCTCTAATTTATTTTAAGATCCCTTTGACTCCCCTCAGACTGGTTTCCATGAACTAAGTGTCACAACTTCTGTTTTGCAGAAAAGTTTATCAATGGAGTCACTGAGTAAATCCTTTGGCAAAATAACTAAAAGGACCGCATGCGTTCTCAGATGATTTGCAATCAATGGTAACAGAAGTGTTACAATCAGATGCATATTAATTCCTTTAGGGGGAAAGATTACAATCCATAGCAGCAAAACTCCACAGGTAGGTAACAAGGAGGCCCCAAGAAATCCAAAGGAAGCAAGAACAGAGGTAAAACCTTTAACAGATGTGTCAGGAAGTTCTTTGATAGCTCTACTGCACAGGAAGTCTCAGAACATCTCCCAAATGGCAGTATCTGTATCACATAGGCATCCCTCACAGCAGTGCTGGCAAAGAACCTTGCTGGAGGCCTCCTCTGTGACATTGGAGAAAACTTGGAAAGTGGTTAAAAATAACCCAATCAAAATGGATGCAACCCAAGCACCTAGTGACCCAAGCTAAAATGCAATGTGGTGGTGGTTGGATTTTGTGTTTTGTTTTGGTGGGGTTTTGGGTTTTTTGCGTTTTGTGTTTGGGTTGGTTGTTTTTTTTTTTGTGGTTTGTGTGTGTGTGTGTTTTTTAAATCATTGCATATCCTATAGTACATGAAAAATAAGATTTTTGAAGGGTAGACCACCGTGGTACATGGCATTACATCAGCACAAAGGGTGTAGAGCTGGCAGCTGGCAAGCCGTCACGAACAGCAGACTTGCATCCCTAACACCAAAAGAATAACTAACATAAGAAAATCTAATAACTCCAAAAAGTTTATACTGCAGGCTTGTCTCCAATGACTGAAACACTCAAGAGCTACCTTAACACAAAGAAGTATAGAAAGAAACTGTAACTGGCCATAAAAGAAAAAGCAAGCTGCACCCAGAAGCATATATGCATATTTTACTTGGATATGGGCAAGTAAGTGCATATTAATAATGGAAAGTATATATATTAATATTGGGATGTCGTTCTCCCATCTTCAGACAGTGATTCCAAGAAAGATCTTTATATATAAGCCATGCAAAGGCTTATGCAATTACTAATTGTAACTTCCTACACATAGTGAGCAAATGATGTCCATATGACAGCATTAGCAATTAAACATCTTTGTTCCTGTAAACTCTGCAGGAACGTTCCACTAAAATCTTAGAAAACAACAAGATTAAAAAAACATAGGGAAGGGAAGCATTTTGGACAAAGACTTGTTCATTAAACTTCGCGAGTCAAGAAGCCTGCTCGCATCTTCAGTAGAATACCAGATTAGAGTCAGCAAAAAGCTTTAGAAAAGAAGGCTGTGTTTCTTGTATGAGTTTTGGTCAGCTGCTGTCCTAGGCCTATCACAGTCTGGGAGCAGGTGGCAGAAAATGTCAAACAACATCCTGAAGCACAGTTTAAGCACAGATAAGAAAAACTGTTCTTAGAAACATACTACCTAATTAAGATAAACCAGGCTTTGAATCAACTACTTAAAAAAAAAAAAGAAGTACACTTTGCCTTAACACCAACCTGTTGTAGAACGTGTTTAACAATGTGTTAGTTCACACAGGCAAAACCACCCATATCAACAAGCACCTCTAGCCTTACTTTAGAGACTAAGCAAGAAGTCCAGTTTCTAGGAGGAGAACGTGGCAAGAAAAGCTTCTCAGTGACCTCCTGAGAGTGCTTCTCGAGTCACAACACGTGAATGAATCACTTGCCACAGGAAAGCATGCAACAATAAGGCCTTGTGCTGTAGAACCCAGTCGGCTGGAGAAGCAGCTTTACACCTGTGGTCAAATACACTTCTGGGCAAACATCAGCTGGGCACACAGCAAAGCTGACAACGCAGCCCACCACTGCAGGAGACAACAGCTGCCACACAGGGTTTTGTGGAGCTCTGAGGGCAGTTAGAATTGCACTGCTGTGTGGTGACAAAATGACCCCACACTCGTCACTGGGGAGAACAAAACCAAGCTGATTTGCAAAGGGTGTTGTCTCCATTTTTCTAAGATTTAAATGAAAGCTGTACCTGAAAAAAATTGTAATTGTGTTAAATAATAACTTGTCGTTTCTTTTTACAGATGCCTTACACTCAGTTTAAGTTACCATGGTTGCATCTTTTATAATAAATATAATGATAAACAAGAGGGAATAAGAAAAAATTATACCCTTGCTTTTGCTTTTTTTTTTTTTAATTGTCAGGGTAGGGGGGGTTGTCGATTTATTTTTTTAAGGTACTGAAACAAGATTGGTAGTATCATGTAACTAGTAGCATTACTACTGCAATATTAACAGTAATATTTGTATGCAGCTGAAAGTCTAATATATATTATAGTGAGACAAAAATTTTTGCTTGCTCTCAATGGGTATTATGTACCTTACAATCTTGTCAAAATTAACCTAGAATCTAGTGTTACAGAAATCTGTAGCTATAACTCAGCAGGGTTTTTAAGACAAATCTATTCATCATCATGTTTATTCTGTGAAAATAAAAGATACATGTACAGAAACATCTGTGAACCAATGTAGAGAATAATTAAATGATTTTGTATACATTTAACTTATTTTTATTAAGTGAGGAAATAGCCTTTCTTTAAGGTCATTCCTTTGGTCTTAAAAATTCAAACCCAAGCCACCTGGTTTTCATTTCCTGGCATATTCCGTCTGTCTCAGCTGCACACTGTGCTAAAAACAAAGGCTCCATTCTTTAATTGTGAATATCGCACGCCTTTAACCTTTATTCTGTTGCTAGCGCCTTGGAATGTGAAAAAGCTAATATACAATATCCTCTTTTATTAGCTAAAATAATAAACGGGCAGTTCCATTCCTTTTATCAGCTGGGCTCAAGATCCACAGATCCTCAGAGACTTAGACTTCGACAGAGACAAAAAACGTATGCCTTTCAAAGCAAGATCACTGTATTTGGAGACAGTTCTGTTCTACTGTTTTGGATGACAGGCAGGGATTGAAGGTCACTAATTCTAAAGTTACCTAAAAAAAGGCTGGTCACCTCAGACCCTTGTCACCCTACAGTGGTTTAACAGCCATAACATCTGGTCTCAATCAAGAGCCAGTAATGAACGACAGCTCGCCTATTCCAAAGGCTTGTATCATGTATGGTTTTAACATTAAAAAAAACTCTGGTACAGAGCATTAGGACCAGTGAAAGATGGCATTCTTCAGTGAGAAACACAAGCCGTCAGAGGAAATGAGGCTGGGGCACGGGGGGAACGACTTGTACAGCTCATTGAATCAGTTTATTACCCAGCTGAGTGCAGAAGATGATTGCTAATAAAACAAAGAAATATTTATCTATCAATGGAAAGGAACGCTTAGATACTAACGTGCCTAAACTGTCTCCTACTTGTGAAAGGAACAGGAGATTCAGAGTGAATAAACAAATGGATGCAAGACCCTGGAGAAAATCTTAAGAACAAGCAAATGAACAAACAAAAACCTCTTTTTATCAACAAAGCAAGCTTTCAGAAAACCTGAAACTCTAATTATGACCACTATCAAGAGGTGACTGGAGACCCACCAGACACAGTCTTAGGATAAACAGATCAAGTCCATTAATTTACTCCCTCATTTATTCACAATTCATAAAACATTTGCTGCTACTTTGCCTGCAAATAAAACAACTTACTCATAACTTCCAGAACATTTGGCCTGGGGCTTGCGTTAGAAGTGACTGTGCATAACTGGATATGGAAGAAGCACTCCTCACCCAGTGGTGCGCTGGATCCCTTCACCAAGCTTCTGGGAGGCCTTAACAAGCCCCACAACGGGTTTGAAGGGGTACAACTGGGAAGGGAGCACAGGGAAGGAAACCACAGCAGCGAGAGGGAAAGCCAGCACTGGAGGTCAGGGGCAGCAGAAATCTCTGTCAATTACTACTGAAAGGCTCAAGGCCCTCCAGCATCACACTGATGTACAGATGTATAATTCGGATCACAGAGAAAGTCACATTTACCTCTTCCCTTTTTAATCAACTGGCAAAGGGTGAGATTCTGCAGTTGGTTCACAGATGTACATTAAGTAACAGGCAATCACTTTACTCACACATCAACACTTCCTACATTTAGTGAAGAACCACAGATTTGAAAGCTGTTTCCCATCCCACCCCAGCCTATTAGTAACGAGGGTATTCATTATAGCAGCTTAAATAGAGGGAAAATATGTTGCTCAGCTTGGAAAAAAAAAATATGTAGGAGAATACTCAGTGTGATGGAACGCTGTCTGAAACTTGATTTCACAACAGTCATTGCACCAAAAGGTTTAAGAAAGTGGCCTTAAGAGACAAACTTGTACCATATAATCTCTGGGAGTCCCATGGAGGTAAAATTGAAAACACCTCTGTTTGGTTTGTCTGTAAGAGCTACTGAACAGAATGTATGCCACAGGGATAACAACGATAAATGCTAGAAACCTTAAGAATGCTTAAGACCATTCTGTCTTAAAGACATACCAAGCTCCAACCTTTCTTAACATGTTAGAAGCTACTTCATAATTAACCTTTTCTTCAGAGAACAGAATTCCTTCATTGGCAAAAACAAGGCGTTGGAATTCTGTTTTACTAATTTTTAATGATTCTTACATGCAACTTTACTTAAAAATTATCACATCCGTTCTTTGCTGCATAATACTTTGAAATTCTGTCAAAAAATCTAAAATCGTTATGCTAGGCATGAAATTTCTTGTGAAAGAACTGCTACTCTGAAAAAAGGAAAATGGAAATTTACCTTGCGCCTGTAATGACAATTGCCAATGCATCACAGGGTTACTTCATTTACTAATTTAAACTCCTCAACTCTGCCTTCAGCAGGAACTCAAGCTTGAAGTTCTGCTTTGACTTGGAATAAGTTTTCCAGCATTCCCTCAGGAGGTGCACACAAAACAGCATCACAGAAAATCTAGCATTTCAGTAACCTTCTGGCATCCCATTTCCTTGTCCTGACAGGAACACCTTGACAAACTCCACCTGACTCCTACAATGACTCCACTATTAAGACCAAGAAATTGAATGTAAAAAGCCACTGAACAGGCTCCATCTCCACTTCACTTGGCAGAGGAGCCAAGCCCACATAGCTCAGGTTGGGCAAGGAAGACCAGTATCAACCTTGCCAGTAGAGCACATGCACCCTGTACTCTCTGGTATTTTCCAAAACAGTTTAACTGAGTTTGGCAGCTGTATTTTTCAAGACTCTCCTGTATCAGCCTGAGCAGCAGAAGCAGAGTGAGAATTTTCCAGTAGTATCTGATTATTCACGCATCTGGGAACTGCTGCAGTCACAAGTGCAACAAACAGAGGCGAGGAGAACCTGTCTTCAAGCGCCCTCACTGCTACCCCAGCTACTGTGCCAAGACACACAGGAGTGAAAAAAAGTCTGGTACAGACACAGAGAGAAGAGTACAGGTTTTGGTGCAGAGGCTAAGAGGGGAGAGATGCAAATTAGATGCCATAGAAAAATGAGATACAAGCAAAGTGGGTACAAATGAATCAGAGCAGTAGGAGTGAAGGGGGTGTATGTGTGTGAAATTGTATCAGAAGAGACAGTGGTATAGAACAAGCGAAGACAACTACAAGTGAACATAAAACCAAGGAGACATTTGATCATTATCTTTTGCTGCTCTCAGAAAGCAGCTCTGACAAAATACACAAAAAAAAATCCTCCCAATCTTTTAAGATTAGCATACCTTAAGGATAACTGCTAACCTTAGCTAATTTTATCCCCGACAGCTCAAGCTGTAGAGGGGCATGCTTTGATCACAGAGTCACAGAATCACCATGGTTGGAAGGGACCTCTGCGATGATCAAGTTCAACCTCAAAAAAAAAACCACACCAAAAACCAACAACAAAACAAAAAAACTGCCAAGACACACAGGAGTGAAAAAAAGTCTGGTACAGACACAGAGAGAAGAGTACAGGTTTTGGTGCAGAGGCTAAGAGGGGAGAGATGCAAATTAGATGCCATAGAAAAATGAGATACAAGCAAAGTGGGTACAAATGAATCAGAGCAGTAGGAGTGAAGGGGGTGTATGTGTGTGAAATTGTATCAGAAGAGACAGTGGTATAGAACAAGCGAAGACAACTACAAGTGAACATAAAACCAAGGAGACATTTGATCATTATCTTTTGCTGCTCTCAGAAAGCAGCTCTGACAAAATACACAAAAAAAAATCCTCCCAATCTTTTAAGATTAGCATACCTTAAGGATAACTGCTAACCTTAGCTAATTTTATCCCCGACAGCTCAAGCTGTAGAGGGGCATGCTTTGATCACAGAGTCACAGAATCACCATGGTTGGAAGGGACCTCTGCGATGATCAAGTTCAACCTCAAAAAAAAAACCACACCAAAAACCAACAACAAAACAAAAAAACCAACACCCCACCACATCGCACCCACCCACAAACCAATAATCTCAGGCGCTAGAGCATGGCCTGAAGAGCCATGTCTACACGTTTCTTAAGTACCTCCAGGGATGGTGGCTCCACCACCTCCCTGGGCAGGCCGTTCCAGTGCCTGACCACCCTCTCAGTAAAGTAATTCTTCCTAATATCTAATCTAAACCTCCCCTGCTGCAACTTTAGACCATTTCCTCTGGTCCTGTCATTATTCCCTTGGGAGAAGAGGCCAACACCCACCTCTCTACACCCTCCCTTCAGGTAGTAGAGGGCAATGAGGTCTCCCCTCAGCCTCCTCTTCTCCAAACTAAACATGCCCGGTTCCCTCAGCCTCTTCTCATATGACTTGTTCTCTAGACCCCTCACCAGCATGGTGGCTCTCCTCTGGACAGGCTCCAGCACTTCAATGCCCTTCCTGTAGTGAGGGGCCCAGAACTAAACACAGTACTCGAGGTGAGGCCTCACCAGTGCCCAGTACAGAGGCATGATGACTTCCCTACTCTGATGGATGTTTGATGGAATTTAGACTGTAAGGAAATATAGGTATATACAACTGTTGCATCCTTTTTTCCATTAAAAAGGACAAAACCAAAAAAAATCAGTTACAATCAAGAACCACATTAAGTTGTGAGATCAAATATTCTAAAATAGGAAAAGCCCCAGGCAGTATTGCTTATTGCAGCATGGCTTATGCTCTCGTAATTCACTGCTCCTTTCCAAATGCATCTCTGTAATTAATTTAAAAAAATACATACAAAAATCACACACCTTTTTTTTGTTTTGCTGTAGGTCCCTCCACCTCATTCAGCATACTGGGTGAGCCTGTTCAGAATAAATTGGGGCCGTCAGTGAGGCTTTTGTGCATAGAGTTTCTTTTGCAATTCACTGATGAAGTTACATACATGAAATATGTAAATCCAGAATTTGGGGGGACAGTTTGGAAGGAACACTGGGTTCCCTTTACAAAGAAACCTAAATAGGGAAGTTGAGAGACTCTCTGGACATTCAGATTTTGTGCTTGTACCCGTATTTACCAAACAGCACACAGTAAAATTCTGTACCAAGGTTAACTTCTCAGTTGCCAAGCCACGGCATGTTTCCCATTTTATAAAGCAGAAAAACAGCAGTAGTAGATCTTTTGTTCACTTAGTCTAGTATATTTTTATATTAATGGCACAGCTATTTATTAATGACATTTAAATAGCAGTGACCCAGTCTTTCCATTCATTAAACACTGTCCTCAGTTGTCTAAAATCAGAAGCCTGCAGGGGAGTACCAGCCACAACCTCAGAGTAAAATGATTTTCATTAATCATTTTACTTTGTAGTGGGAAAGAAACATGCTTGTCTACAGATGGACAGATGTCATATTAGTAAAGCTAGATGCTTCCTTTACTTCCTTCCCCAATACTTTTTGCCCTTATTAGTGTTCTTAGATATTGTCCTCTTAATCTGCCTGTGTTAAATAAAACTTGGTGTGGTTGCTAAAAAACACGGGCAAAGTTCTTTAAGAGCTGCTGCAGGCTCCTAGAAAGTCCCATCTAACTGTGCATGACCCAGAGACAGTCTTTTTAGGCAAGAGTTCCACAGATCCACCAAGTGTCAGGAAGGAAAAAAGCCTACCGATGACCGATAAAGAACTGAGCTTCAATACTGCTGTTTCAAACCCAACTTCATACCAGATACTCTGGGAGAGCCAAAAAACCCAAAGATGAACACCACAGTTTTATGTACAATTCTGTTTGATCAAACAGATCTCCTTCCCCTTTCCCAGTAAAGAAGTAAAATGGTTTACATCTTCCTCAAAAGGGTTTATGAAAATACTTTTGAGAATTAAAAGTGATGAGCTTGAAAGACACAAAAATGAGAACAAGCTGAAGTTGCTCCCCTCCATCTTACTTGTAATTTTTTTCCAATTTGCCTTGCTTATAAAGTAACTATTTTGCTAAAATGCACCTTGAAGTCATGAGCCATCGCCCATTCCTACCTGTTTCAGAGCTCTCTTTGGCTAGTCTCTCAAAACTCTGTGGTTTTTTCAGCCCTCCACCCTCTCTATTGGCACTCGCTTGGTCCTATCTTGAAGAAATACTGAAGAAATGAAGATGGCAAGCCATCTGTAATAAAAACAATATTATTAAATGAGAAAACACTAAAAATAGACTAGAATGCACGTTCCTCTCCAAGGGAACAGTTCAGCAATAAAGACTGCAAGAAGGTCCAGCTGTTTTCACCTAACAAATTTTAGAATAAAGCACACTGCTAAAAAGTCACTTTTTTTTCATTTCCTAACAAATTAGTACCTTCATGAACAAAAGGGTCCCAAAGTTGTTGTTGTGCCACCCCAAGCCGCTAAGAAAAACTTAGGCCTTGAAAGGTAGGGTGGAATGTTCTTATATGCTGAACAGCTAAAGAATCTCACATTTACGTAAAACAACACTGCACTGAAGTTGGCAAGATGGAACTTAATCACTCAACATGAATCAAGGACTCTCAGAACAACATGCCTGACAGCAAACTACCTCTTGTTATCTTATAAACATATGATAATGTATAATACTACCAGAATGATTTAACCCTATGTTTTATGTGGATTACGGTCAGACATGAAGACATTTTTCTTTTTAGTACACACACAGAAGTAAAAAAGCAACTGAGGAAATAAAATGCTTCTCTTATCTCAAGCTGAAGCATTTCCTATCTTAAACACACACTTAGAAATTGCCATAAATAATTGTCATAAAAGAAATTACCAGAAATAATATTATAAATATTATATAGATATATAATATTTATAATATATATTTTACACATATAAATATATAATATTTGTCTTTTTATACAGCTATACATGCTAAAAGACATACTAAATGTGATCCATGTGCATAATTTGCGCAACTGATTTTACATAGACCATTTACAACAAACTCCTGAACTTCTGAAAATTTAACAAGCTAACCCATCCCCACAACCTGTGGGTGAAGGACTAACAAGCAGCAGCAATTAAACACCGCTTTTTCCATGAAAATAAACGGCCACTACTACAACCACCAGCCAGACTACAGCTGTGATATTGCATTACAAAGATACACACATTAACTACAGTTTGTACGTTTTTCTTATTTATTCAAAAGCTAGGGGATGACAAAAAGGGTTAAAATGTTTTATGCCACCTATTTATTACATGAACAAATACTTAATCCAAAGAGACTCGTTTTACAAGCCCCTCTGTCCAAAAACCACACACAAATTAGTTTTTATACACAAATGTTTATTTCTCAAATAAACTTCCCCTTTAAACACAAGGAATGAAATCTAAATCTTCATAAAGATGAATCCGAAACAAAATCCCTCCAGTACATTGTAATCACTGTTTTCTTGGTCACTACTGGCTTTAACTGTTTAACATCAAAAAACAAGGACATATTTAAAAAATCATGCTACTGGATACCTAGCTCTGCCTCTGACCAGCTCTATACTGATCTCCAATATTTTAAAATTTTACATCATCAAATGTGAAGCGTTTAATTGAAGAACAGCTGTGCATTAAACACAAACAATTGAACAAGAAGATTATAAGATGTAATCAAGTTCATAACGAATATAGGTGTTCTTTTCATCGTTATAAATTCTTGGATAATGTGCTATCAGAGCATCCTGTGATCCAATGTAAATCGAATTATAAATCTTCCAATAAACATCTCTGACTTTCCTGGCAGGGTGAAACAAACCCTAGAAAACAGAACAAAACAAAATTTATTAAAAGCTTAAGGTCTAAACGTCTGTTATTGAATAATCAAGGTTTGCGCAATAAGCATTTTAAAAAGCAACTACAGTAACTAACAGTATGCTAAATGTGTCATCCCCAATTTTTATGACTATCTTAAATTAGCAAGTAGTAACAAAGTATTATGTAGAGACAATTTCTTATCTTTTTGTCTGCAGGGAGAAATTTCACTAAATTTATTTCTACTTTGGTATTCTTTTAAAATAAAAATTAAAACCTGCTGCGGTGTATTTGGTTGAAAATGAGTCTTATCTTTGGTTCTACTAATTGTGATTTGTGCAGGGAGAGCCAGATAGGAATGCATTAGATAAACTATTATTAAACCTAAAAAAAAAATGAGCAGAATGTGAAAACTCTAGAAAAAGAATTCTATATAATAAGAATATACAAGTAGTATTTGCGAAAAAAAATATACACTGTTCAAGAGACTTCTTTCACCGTCCTACTGATGTCAGTATCTTTACACGGAGGCGCCCCACAGAAAAAAACCCACACAGTGAAATTCCGTATCTGCAAATAATAAAGTGCTGTCACGTCTCCTCTACAATGATCCGCATTACATTCAACCTCGCTCCCTCTTGCCATGGCAGGGGGGTTGGAACTCGATGAGGTCCCTTCCAACTCTAACCCTTCCATCATTCTAAGTTAGTTTAGATTCCATAGCCAACACAGCAAGAACTGTCACAGGCAATTACACAGAAAACCAGCCTTCAGATTTTACCACCATGTACACATTCATAGAAGCTGAGCTGACCAGCACTGAGGTAATGGTATAAATTCTGATCAAAGCACTGTTTTCTATTGCTTCACTCTTACAGCTTACGCAGTCTGACTATACCAAAATCTCTGATTATTGCATATTTCAATTATCAAAGTCCCTGTTACTGAATGCCATGTTTAAAGAATACTTTAAAGTGACAAAAAGCCATACTTTCCCTTAGCTGGAAATCATCTTCAGTTGACTTTTTTGTCTCCTGGAAAGAAATCCTGCCTGATAATTGCTGTCTCTGCTATCCCAGCACACCCAAGGACATACCTGTAAACAATACTGCAACATTCTGCAAGGCCCGATAGCAACTCTGAGGCCCTCCAGAGCCCCCATGACAGCCTGAATGACGTGAGGAGAGGTTTCAAACACGTTAGGCCATACGTAATTTAACAAATGATTAAGAGAATCTTCACAGCCAAACCCATAAACACCAAGAGACATATGCTGCACCACGGCACTGGCTGTTTGTCTGTGTACAAGATCCCTGCAAAGAGAACAATGGCCTGTTAATAAATTATACTTTGAACCAACACAATTGGACAAGCATTATATTTCAGTAACACTTTTTTAAAGGACTAGCATGCACTTTTAACTCATATTTACTGACAGCAAGAGGCAGAGTAACAAACAAAAAACCAAAACAGTAAATTGAAAAGAGACAGGAGTTTTCTGACAAATTACTGAGCTCCAATTCCACAGCAATACTAACAATAGAAACTATCAAAAGCAGTTTGAACATAAGAAGTCTTGACTCAAAATGTTTGTATCTTTTTAATCTTCAAAAGTATTAGTAAAACAGGAGTATATAATCTGAATTATTTGCACTCAATGCCTTTCAAATTATGCTGGTCACTTAACATCTTTAGCAAACAAGGACAATATGCAAATTCTCTATCCTTAATACTCAGCTATATACTTAAAATATATGACTATGGTTAACTGCACTGTAGATTGAAAAAAGTGCACTCACCTGTCCATTAAAGCATCTTCAAGCAATGGTGTAACAGCATAAATGTAATCTTTTCCCATCTCTCCAATGTATTCAAACAGGAAAGAAAGAGATTTTAACACACCATTCTGGACATTCAGTTCTGGAACTCTGTATTCATTCATGAGTGCAGGCAGCACTGTGAAAGGTGAGCATGTTTCAGCTACAATAGCAATTGCTACTGTAGTACATACTCTGTTCTGCCTTTCCTGTACTTTCAAGTTGTTTAGCAGTGTAGCCAATACATCGTGAGGTCTGGAAGAGACAACATGCATGTCCATGTCAATAGGTTCAGTGAGGATTTGAATAAAATTAGTTGAGTTTCAAACAGCAAGTGGCAGAAAACATGGCTTAGACCTTAAAAAAAAAGAAGTTTAGATAACTGGGAAACAACATAAACCCCAAAACTGTAAACCAGCTTAAGCAACTGCATGATCCATAACCAACCTTTCTTATGTTCTGTACAATTAGCTTTTTTCCTGCCTTCTGTTCTTCCTCTTGTAAACTCTGGAGGATAGCATTAGTCTCCCCCACTATTATTCTGATTCCACAGGTAATTACAAACTTGTATAAAACCATACACTGACAGAATTGTCCTGTATTGATATGAGCTGTTATGGCATTCCTTGGTTGCGTGTTGTTATCTACATTAAGTCAGTAATTGGTGACTTATTTAAGAATATGTACAAAGATGGGATCTGTGCTTCATTCTACAACCTGCTGACATGCAGTATCAACGGCAAAAAACTTCTTGCAAATCAATAAAAGTACTGATTTGGGGAAAAGTAAGAGAAGAGAGATTGATTAAAGAAGAGTTTATGAAAGAATACAGAGAGGGTCTGAATGCCTATCACAGTATCAAAAATTCATGAAACACACAGTCCTTAGAACAAAATTAGAGTCTAACCTTGCTAGTCTACAATTTCAGTTCAAAAGTGCAGCACCCTATGTTAATGAAACATAGGTGACTGTATTCTTCTAATGAATTAGTAAAATGAAGTCTATGTATTTACCATGCTAAATGTAGAGAAGTCTGAATATTTATCACCAGAAAACTCACAATCATGACTCCGTTAGGCTACCGTGTGTAGAAGTGGATTAGTATTACACCAACTTACCCAATAGCTTTCGCAATATAACCAAAAGTGTTCACGGTGGCTCTTCGGATAGCTTTCTTGTGAGCTTTCAATAATTCAAGCAGTTCAAAGCAGATCCTCATCCATTCTCTGGCAGAAACATATTCTGCACCTCTGAAAGAGAATAAAGTGAGTTACCTCTTCAATGATGTTAGAAGTTTTTAGCTAAAACAACAAAAATTGCAGCACCTATTCATTTGCTATCAACTGCTTATACAATTTCCTTCATTAGGCATCTGTCAACATTAGATCTTCACTGGTTAACAGTGTACTCAAAATTCATTATACTGTGTGCATGCTAAGTTTGTATAAATGGACAATATAACGTCTTACAAACTGTTTGCAAAATAATATAATTGTAATAGATTCAACAGACTGTATGCTAAATATCTCATCTTAAACTTTATGCAACTTAAGAAATAACAAGAGTTATGACAATATATACACAGATGCAAAACCTGATACTACTCAGCTTTTGCTACAATAATGGCCCATACAGAGGGTCAAATATTTTATCATTAGCCAGCTTACCTGTCTGCAATGCGCCCAACAAGATCAATACAGTTTTCCTGTACTTTCTCATGTCTGTTCTTCAGAATAGGTGTAAGCCGCGGCAGCAGATCTTTGATCGGCGGTGTCATCTTGTGCATACCTATTGAATTCAAAGAGGCATGTTTAGTTTTATAATGCCTTTTCATTGGGCTCTTGAACAGCCATGTTATCAATACGTAAACGTACCTATAACATTCACAATAGCTTTAAGTGCTCCGAGTATGCTGCCCAGTACTTCAGGATATTCTTCACCCAGGTACTCATACAGCACAACACCCAAGTGTCCCATCAGTTTTTCCTACAACCAAGTAAAAAGATTTACAAGTTAATTTTCCCCCCTTTCATTATTATGACGTACAACAGGAAATTTGGTAGGAGAAGTTAATACAATACCTCTTGACAAGTCTTCATGACAACTGCAGTACGAGAGATCAGGTCAGCAGCCTGCTGCCTAACTTTAGCTGATTTGTTGTTCAAACGCCACAGAACGGTACCACAGATTTGTGGCAAGTAGGGTTTAACTCTTTTGCCCAGAGCATTAACCACTGTGCCAAAACCATTCAGCATCACAGAATCCTGAGTGTAAAAACAACAAAAGAAAATTAGATCAACAACATTATGCTTAAATTAAACTTCACATCATCTAAAATTGCTATTAAAACCCTAACTTTCCAGAGTTTGTTTCTGGAGTTCATTGATTAGAGCACTGCCATCTAAAAAAGGATTCTAAAGATCTATTTAGACGCATACATTGCTGTATAACTAACAGTGGGCTCGCTTATAATTAAAGTGAACCAAATAGAAAACACCCTTAGCCATACCTCTGTGGTCTGTTCCTGAAAGGCGTACAAGATGCCATCAATAAGTTGCTCTTCCAGTTTATGATCAATGTCCGCTGCCCCCAGATTTCCCATTATCTTCTCAATTGTTTCCATGACCATTTTTCTGTACTGCTCAGCCTCATCTTTCAGATCATCCACAATTCTAGAAATGATTTCTGCTGCTCCAACTTTGTTTGCCAGCTCCACAGTTGTATCAACCAACTGAAATACACAAAAGCATTGTAAAAATTTACTTTCTGCATCTTGAAAATATCGCCAGTCTGAAGAGGACAAACAACATCATGCATGTTAAGCCCACTACGAACAACTGTTTTCACCTTCAGAAATCATCCAATGTTTTAAACAACAAAAATGAGGTGAACTACCCCACCTTACAACTGATGTAGACTCATATTCATAGATGTAAACTGTCTTGATAGCCTCCTAACCTGTGAATCTTCCAGCTATGCAACTTCTAAACCACTACTCCAAACAAAATTCAATTTCAGGACACACAAGACAAAATTAAGCACCTAGCCTGAATGAACATTTTAATGTGAATTTTGCTCTACTGTAAGTAATCTTCCAAGTAAAAAAACCAAAATACCTGTCTGTAATTTCTTCTGTCCAATGCCATTCTGTGCTGCCAGAAGTGTTTGAAGAAAGGTGGCAGGATTTCTGTTTTAATGTAGTTTGCTTCAACACCATCCGTACCACAACACTGCTTTACCACCTGATAGGAAATAAAAGTGAACAATTTTAATTCTGTGTAGGGTTTGGGTTTTAGGGTTGGACTTTTTTTTTGTTTCAGTTTCATATTTTTTTTAAGAAAAGGAAAAACAGACATAGTCAATATCAATGCTAAACAACTGTTCTGACATACCTTCAACACAATCTTTTTCATCTCTTCATCAGGAGACTGAAACTCTCTGATAAGGATGAGCATGACTTCTCTGGTATAATAGTTCGCATACTCAGCATCCATGAGTGGAATCAGGTAACCAATAGCCTTCAAAAAGGCAGCCAAACCCTATTTAAATGCAGAAACATATCTCTAATTAGTTACAGAAGATATACATCCATTTCAGTTCAAACTAAAGAAAAGTATTTCAGATATACCTTTCCTCTGTGTTGACGGATACCCTTCCATAAAGGCTTCAGAACAGAATCAAATGACTCAATGCCATAGGGAGTAGCTGCCTCAGCCAAAGCAGCAATAGCCAAAGCACTGATGGTCCGAACTTTCTGCTGCTCATCCACCAGACCTGCAAGACAACAGTGTTTAATACCACTTCTTCTGATTTCTGTTCAAAAAAGCAAAAACAGAGGGGCAGTATAAAAAGAATGAACTTATTTTCAGGAAAACTGAACCACTATTCCTCTATTAGAGTCAGCTGAACTGTTTCTAAGAGCCAAAAGAACACACAACACAAGGACCTTACTATCACTGTGCCTCACTGGCGAATGAGAAGTTTCCCAAATATAAAGTGAATTAAAAAAAAATAATCTTTGCCTGGGAAAGCAGAACTTACCATGTTCAATAATTTCAACCAAGCTCCTAAGATGAGGCAAGATAGCACAACCCATAAGAATAGCAATCTGCTGAACAATCTTGATGCCAGTGTGTCGAGCCTGCCAGGACTTCTTGCTTTTACAGACAGCTTTCAAGAAGGGTAACAGAGAAGGAATGCCCAAAGCAGACGCAACGACAGCAAAGGCTCGAGCTGTTGTATTTCGCACATATTCATCCATGTTATCAATATCAGGTCGCATTGTGGAAATCATTGTTGCCAAGCCAGCAGCCTGAAAGATAAACATACCCATTGGATTTATGAACAGCACAGTTAATTATTCAGCCATGCCTATAGATGTGCAGCTATATATAAGCTAACTTGGCGACTTAATGAAGGATGGAACTTTACCTTAGCCAAGTTTGAAATAATTTCTCTGCCTTCCACTCTAGCATAGTAGTCTTCATCAATCAGCAGTGGTTCAATGACAACAAGGATCTGAAAAAGATGAATAAATTAGTATTTCCTTTCATTAACACTTTAAGTAGTATTTCTGACCCCACTAGATGCCATGAAACTGAGACGACTGCATGGATAAAGCTGAAAGCTTTATGATGACTGGAAAAAAATTAAATGTATTATGCTGTTTTTACAGCTCTTTGTCTCTAAAGGACCTGGCTTGCAGATGCCACCTAGATCAGATAAGATTCCCTTCCCACCCCCAAGTGTGCACATAACATTTTTACATCATGCCTTAATACTACAAAGCCCACACTTCAGTCACACTACAAGAACTTAAAGTTTGGCTTAAGAAGTAATATGAATGCCAGTTATGTTAAAAAACATGGTACTGTCCCCTTCTGATATGCAAATAAAACATACACTTCTCCCAGCAATGATCAGAAAAAAGGAAATAAAAGATAAAATAGTAAACTGTGACAGACCTTGTGTACATACGGTCGGACCAAGTCATCCAGTTTGTAAAGAATTCTGTCGATGACTTTGACAAGCAAGTGACGCTCCTGATCTTCAAGCGTTGGTGACATCAGCAGAGGCAGAATCTGATTAAACAACGGCCCTGCTCCAAATTCACGAGCTTTATCAGTAATCTGTCGCAAGGCAGCCTAAACAAAACCAAAAAGTCTCTCAGTCAAACTAAGAAAACAACACTGAACAATTACAAAACAGGTAGACATTAACCAAGTTAAAATGTAATTCAGTGTAACCACAAAATACTTGCTCCTACCACTCCAAAACTACTTTAAACAATTTTATGCTGATCTGTTTAAAAACAGATGTGTGAAGAAAAACACCCTGATGTTAGCTTCCAGATGTTCAATTTTCAAGAAAAACATGCTTCTGGTCTAATATTAAGAATGGCTCCACCCAAAAAGTAGCTTAAATAGCACTTACTTGTGTCTAGACAGCTTAGTGCTATGGCCAATTTAGAGTGAAACTGCAGAAAAGACTAGTAACGTATTGCATAATGGGTAAGGCTGAAACTTCACTAAGAGCTACACCGCTAATTTAAGTAGAAGGAGCAAAATCTAGAAAATTACAAAGCCCTGTAAGCAAGAGGCACTATAAATCTTGTTTCTTGTGATTGTAAAAAATAAAATATATAAGCCATAGAGTATTTAGTAACTGACATTACTGTACAAAGAGCAGCAATACTTGAATTAGATCAAGTGACAAACAAAAAGCCACAGAGATGTAGACGAGGAAGAGAGCACTAAAGAAACATCGAAGTTTAGGAGATTATATTAGGGAGAATCCCCTGGACAACCGAAACAAACTGAAAACGAATGCATATTTTTGGAAAATGAAATTACATAAATGTACCTGACAATTCATCTTACCTTTCTCATGGGAGGTGTGCCATTCTTTATTTTCAGAAGCAGTTTCATTATTTTTCTCTCCTTCTGTTCTTCAGGACTCAGAGTTGATTCATCAACATCAACCTACAAGTAATTCCAGATAAATGAATAGGCAATATCCAAAAGAAATCAGGAAACTTTAATCAGCATGAGTAAAACCTCACTTACCAGCAGTTTATCAAAGTATTGGATATCATCTGGTTTTAGGAATGGAAGATTACCAGATGGCTGGTCATTAACACTCTTCATAGTGCGGTCTTCTGTCTGCATGTGGAATCCAGTCATACCACCCAAAGGTGTTGGAGTTGCTGTAAGCTTACGAGCTGGAGTGCGAATAGGTACGTAACCAGCTGGTGGGGGAAGAACCTACAGAAGAAAGAACAAAATTTATCTTATCACAACATACACAAAGAGAGGACGGCATCAAATTATGAAATTTCTGTCTTCCATTTTACTTGTTTGGGGATTTGTGCGAGTGTTATTGCATACTTTAGATCCCATGTTCACAGCAATACAAATTAATTCACCATGACAGTCTGTATTCATGCTTATCCTGTAGTGATATTTCAGAAGAAAGCTCACTTCCACCGCTGAAAGCTTGGATAATAGACTCTCAAGTCTCTTTACAAAGTATTAAAGTAGCACTTCAATATCTGTATCAACACAGCGTACTTGCTGACTTAGAATTTGTGACACTCTTCTACGTTTTTCTACATCTGGACTTAAATATTTTTATCAGTCCATCCAGAGCTCATTTCTGGCTTTGACAGGCATTCCCAACATTAAGAAGCGGAATAACAACTGGCCTTTGAGATCATATTTAGTTGTCCCTTTCTAATGAATTTACAACACAGCAGTAACCAAATTGAACAAACACCTAGAATCAATAATCAATACTTAATGTGAAACACTACTTCTGGGAAAATTTGGTTTAAAAAAAAAAATTACCCCCCCCCACTATATTCCCTGGCAGGAAAAAAAACCCACAACACACCATGGTCTTCCGTATTTTAATCCAGATGAACTACCTTATATCCTTCCGGAAACATAGCGTCCAATTCTTCATCAGAAAGTGGTCTGTTTCTCTCATCAATTTCCCTTTCCCAACGCCAAGCCTGCAGCTGTTCCGGAGTCATGCTCATGATATGACCTATTTCAAATTTAAAAAAAATCATTAAAAAAAATAATCTTCTGTATGCAGGAGGAGATGATTTGTTTACTTAACCTTAAAGTGCTTCCTTGAGCCAAAGATTCCATAGCACTTGAAATCCGTAGCCATTAAGATATCAAAATTTTAGAGTGCCTTTTATCATTTTTGTACCAATTAAACAGGAATAGACATAAAACCTTAGTCTCGATTCCCTTCCAGAACTGAGTTGCTGCGTGCATTAAAAATGGTAAACCAAGCATATATTGTCTGCTTTCATACAGGCAGGAGAACATGCTAGGCAGAAGTCTATTTGAAAATACAAGATAAGGTAAATGCTCCATTTCCACAAAAGAAAGCGAAACCGTACAGAATGGACTGGGCTTACCTGGTGTAGGAGTAGCCATGTTCATAGCTGGTGTACCGATGGGTGTTTTGCCAGGTGTCAGAACAGGAGTGCTGCCACCCATCTGGCTAGCAGGTGTTTCATCCCATCGGGACTTTCTTTTACTCGCTCCCGGGGTTGGTGTCTCACCAATGGAGTCACCACCTCTATCTGTGCGAGGTGTCTCAGCCCATCCACTGCCGTGTCCCGGGGTATCTATGGAAAAACAAAACCATTTTTACAAAAAGCTGAATGGTATATACTCCAACCATAATATCAATATGCAAATCCATTTTCAGTATCTCATCCTCACTTCTACACAACTCAAAAAGTATCAAATAAACAAATACACTAGACAAAAAGTAAAGATTCCTTCGGTCAACCCTGAAAAAACACAGGCATTACACTAAGAACATCCAGAGGACTTCATTTAATTAAAAAGGCATGTCATCTTCTTGCTGAATCTTAGCATAATTAGAAAAAAAAAAAATCTAAAAAATACAAAAGAACTCAGATATTCTAGAAATTGTGCAAAGTACTCCACATACTCCCTTGATAAAAACATCAAAGAACAAAGTTGTTTCCCTGTTCTCTAACACATGAGCCTAATTCAAATTAGGCAGGTAAGAAAATGCTTCCAAAATTTGTTTTAATGCTAACCGCTTCAAAAAAATTAAAACATTCAAAAGCACTGCACCCAAATGTATCACAAAAAGCAATTCAATGTGAGCTCCTTTACCCACTAAAATCCCAAGCTGCAGCAGTCACTACATATATCACAAATCTTTGGATTCAATTTTTGAGCCAAGGTGCTTTCACAGATGTGAATTAAGCTAACAGGCAGAACTCAATGCTACCAACTCAAGACAAAACCATCACTTCACATCAACCACTAGATGTCAGAATACGATTACTTGTTGCCCAACTTCTGACTCTTCAGTTTATTTAAGGCGAAAAAATCCTATACAATTAACCATTCAAAACTTATTATGTACTTTCCAGTTCGCCATAAATACCTCTTTCTGTTTTAGGTGTCTCATCCCATCGATTTTTACGTGCGCTGGAAGTGGCACCTCCGTGGCCTGGTGTTGCGTGACCAGGAGTGTCCCGGCCGGGTGTTGCAGCTCCCGCTGGTGTATGGCTGGGAGTCGGATCCCATATTTTTGAGCCTGGGGTGGCACCAGGAGTTTCACTACCCTTTGCACGGCCTGGAGTTTCATCCCATCGCAGAGATGGTGTATGTCCAGGAGTCTATATAAGAAAAAAATCAAAAGCATTAATACCTCTTAAAATATACTGTAAAAGACTGCTAGTTACTCTTTTGTAGTAGAGTAAGATTCTGAAACTCAAGAGAATTAGGATTATAATATCTTCTGTAGATAAGATGATGAACACTAGGATTATTACCTCGGCTTGATCCCAGCTGGATAATTTTTTAGGTGTTGCACCAGGAGTCTGATCAGCTGTCTGATCCCAACGCCGTTTGCGTTTTGAAGGTGGCTGAGATGCAGCTCCATTGACGACTTTAAGCTCTCCAGCTTTAGCTTTTTCAGCTAGTTGTTGCCTAATTTCCCTCTATTCAAGGGCACAAAAACATAAACATAAGAAACAGATTTATTAAGAAGGCCTCTTCTGATCACACCTTTAAAAGATATTTTACAGCTTTATCATATCTTTTTATGCTATCTTTTCAGGTTTTGCTCAAATAACATGCAATTAGCTACTGTTTTAGTTTTAAGTTCATTCTCTTTTTAAATTCTTCTATACTGACAGAGCAGCTATGTGTCTGGAGAAGCTGTTTTTAAACTGTTTTTTTGTAAAAGCCATTAATACAACACAGAGAATTTTGAGTACTATCAGTTTCTGTCACCTACATGTATGCCTTAAAATCATTCCACATCTGTTCATGAGTTATACCCCACAACATAAAAAAGCACTGAAATTCTTATTTAAAATTCTGGGATTACATTGTTAAAATGGCACACTAACCCAGACTGTTTTTCACTTATCAATACATCTATTATCAAAATTATGAAGTAATTCCTCAATTAAGGTAAGGTAAATCAAAGTAAATCTACTGGAACTACAAAATCTTGTTCCAATTAGCAAGATGGCACTGTAGGTATGATGCAAGAAATTTGATTGTATTACCAATATCTTCTTACCTATCAAAATTATTTTTTACTAGCCACGAATAAAGCACGTACTTTTTTTTTAATATTTAAACCAAAATGTCAACATGATACCAGTTCTTAATACTGCAACATCTGTTCTAAGTGCTTCAACAAAACCCTTTTAAAACTTCCCTGGATTCCCTTTACACAGAGCTCAGAAAGCCATGCATCTCTGACACCAAATACCTCTCGGTGACTGTTAGTTTTTGACTCTCATACTCTGAAAGAAATTAACAATTAACAATAAAAAGTCCAAGTGCTATAAAAAACAGCTTCTCCAGATTAAAATATTTGGAAACCATTTCTCCCTCCACTGTTTAGGTATTACATAGATGTTTTTCAAAAATTTAATCTTTAAATTCTTCTGACTTTCAACATGTGAAGAACAAAATTTTCCAGAGAAAAGGACTTCTAACTCAACACAAAATGTAAACAAAGTTTTCCTCTTCCCACTTTCTTAACATGCTTGCAGAGGCTGTAAAATGAAACTAAGTTCAAGTGGAATAACTTGCACTTACCTCTTCTTTTGTTAAATGCTGCTCACGCATAACATCCATGTATGTTCTGGCATTCATTTTAGGATCTGGTGTCTTCCCTCCTGTGGAAGAGAACAGCAACAGGAATGGAGCACAATGAGTACAGGATAAGCAGAAACTATTTACTTTTCTATTGTCCTGCTCTAATATTATATTATTCCATGATCATTTAATTTTACTTTTTGATTGAAAATTTTAAAAATTACATGTATCTTACGTTTATTCAGTTTGCTGATCAATTTAACCTGTTTGAACACAAACATAACTACTGCAGTTTCAAAGAAATATTTTAAAGCCGATATAAATGATAAAATGACAACACAGTTAAGAGTCTTCAGAAGTGATGGGTTCCTGGGTTGCTAATCCGGAATACGTACACTTTCGTGCCTTTGTCTCCATCAGCAGTTCTGACTTCAAGCAGCAGAATAGAAGCCTAGAAAATTATCTCTTTACCATTAGTAACACTTTGGAAAGATATTTATATTCAAAACATTACCTTGTGCAAGCTGTTAAATCCTAGTTGTTATCTGACTACAAATAACTACTGCATACCTAAGTAATGCTTAAAATGTTTTAGCATAAAGACCCATTTATAAGTTTGACAAATTTGGACATGTCTCCCAGATCTTCTACTGTCATATTGTAAAAGGGCTTCATTTAAAAAAAGAACCAAAACAAAAATCCCCCAAAAAATGTTTGATGACACTTTCCCCCTCTTCTCTTCTCAAGGTACGACTGTGATTGGGAGCTGAAGGCAATACAGTACATACACCACCACAACGATACTCACAGGTAATGGGTTTTGTATACCATATGTTGTTTTATGCTCTGTATCTTGCGTTAATTACACTTTTAAATACTTTACAAGAAGCCCAACTTTATACAAACGAGACTTGTCAAGAAAAACACTTTTCTTTAAGAAAAATGTGCAGATTTGCTATACAAGTGGTATAGCAGTATAATTTAGGGAAAAAAATAAACTTAAACATTTCTATGCTGAAGATCATTGCCCAATTGGCTGTGTCATTCTGACACTAGCTTTGATAGGACTTTCCTTTGGAATACTTTTTCACCATAATCTACACAGGATGTGTTGAACTGCACCCTTAAGAATGCAGACAGGACTGGCATATAGCAGTACTGCTGTAGGAAAGAAATTAAGGACAGTTAGTATGGGCCTGTGAATTCTGACAATACATGTTTATATCAATTACAATTAAGCAAGTAAAATAATTAATATCCCTATTAATTCATGCAGGCTGAAATTCTCATTTGTAAAACCTGCAAAATAGCTACCAATTTTAAGCCAACAGGCACCTTATTGCCACACGTGAAACTCACTCACCTCACAAAAGCTTCTGTCAGACCCACTAATACCCCTTTTCCTGACTCGCATTCTAAAATTATCAGAACAGACTTGAACTATAAATAGTATCAAAGTCTTATATATGCTTTTGTTTCTTTTGGCCATACCACCTAAGTTTACATAGGATGGTAAGAATTAGGTGCTCTATTTTGAGAACTAGCATTGCAAAAGCAGTAACCCTGTAAATCTTATGACTCGGAATGAAAACTTTCAAGGTACTGAAAGAATTTGAGCACTCAATACACAAGTTGTTCAAAGTATAATGCACAACCCAAAACAAAATGAAAAGAGAAACCTTTAACCCTTTGTGTTTCTATGGCAATGGCTCATTATTTTCTTGTCCTTCTACCTGGAAAGAAAACTTGTATTATAAAGATGAAAAATATGGCATCTAGGTTTTCAACCAAATCTCTATGAAAAGGGGATGTTTAAAACAAAACTAAATTTATAGGCATGCCAACAGAAATCAAAGGGCTAAAGACAATTAAAGACAACAAATTTCATAACGGGTATAGAAAAAAAATAAATTACCATCTGCAAAAGGATCAAGACGCTCAGGGGAAATTATCATCATCCGCCTGTGTTTTTTGTACTCATCTTCCCGATCTGCAATCTTTTGAGGACGGTGTTCTGCAAAAGGATCATACTAAAAACCGAAAAAAGTTTGTTAGTCATGTATGTATGAAGAACAACAGGAAAAGTGTCTGGTGACCATAAGTCTGTATTCATTTCCAGTATTACTAAAAAGGCGTACCTTATTTTTCATCTCAACTATGCAGCAATGTCAAAACGCTATGCTAATATAAACTTTACTCCTGTAACCTGATTTTTAACACTGAATTTCTTATGAAGTAAAACAGAAAATTTTTGCCAGAAGTTAACAAGTTTATTCACTTGTTACTGAAGCATTTTATCCTGTCAAAACTCCCCTTTCTTTTTGCAGAGGGATTTAATGCTACTTCTTATGCTTTTAAATTTCACAGAAAAATACACCAGGAATACAGAACCTAAGCCATTACATTTTCTTAACAAAAATAGAAGTATTAAGGACATTAAGTTTCCAGTTATTTTTGAAATATCTGATCTATAAAAAAATGTTTTACATAGTTTAATGCATATGCCCACATTACTTTTACATGCAGAAGGGCCAATTTTAATCACACAGTAGAATTCTAACTAAAGCAGTAACAAGCTTACAACAAAATTAAAATACCGTAGCTCTTTATGTACATCTTGTATTTCCAGAAGACAAGACCTGAACTCGAAAAACTTTAACAGGTTTTTCCCCTAACACCTCCAACAGTATTTTATTGTGCCTTCAGTTAAGATGTACCTGTTCGGTAGACTGTGGTATGTCATTAAGCAATGCCACTGGAGCATGGTACCCCGGCTTCTTCTGGCCAAGCAAACTTGTAGATGGGTAGTCATCATCATCCTGTCAGTAAAAAGATACAGCAAATTTGTCACGTTGCTATTACATTTGGAGAAAATAACGTCAAATTAACATACTGTGGTCATATAAATGATGAAAACTTAACTCCAAATTTTAGCAAGCTTTTTCATATAGCTGCTGAATCAGATAAACCTACCCACATCACCAAAAAGACACCTTTTTCTTTGCAGGAATCAAGTATTCTGCAGTAGGCAGACATTTAATCAATTATGCTGTCTACACTAGTTATACAGAAAGTCTGCATTTTGTATTAGCACTATGGATATAGCTCCCTAGTTGGCATGTGAAAACTAGCGCACAGAAATTCAAGCCATTTTTTCTTAAAAGCCAGACAGACATAGAACAAAACTTCAATAAACAACCCTATTAAAAAAAAAAGCTTCAATAACAGTGAAAAATTAAAAAGATATTAATGCTAATTTAGTTATTCCACCTCAATCACAATGGCAATAAAAAGTACTCAGAATGTGCAAGACGCTTTCGCTATTTCCTTATATTAGAAGCCATTTTCGTGCAATAATTTACAGCAACCCAAAAGAAAAACTGCTCTTAAAACTTTGACCTGATTTCAGTGACACCCTGTAAATGAAATTTTTTAATTAAGGAATTCTTGGAAGTCTAAACACACATTATCACACAATTTACACAAATTATCAATTAGTACTAAACTGAACACAACAATTTTCCTGCCTCCTAAAACTGTAATTCTCTCCGTGTAATGTCTAGCTGCCTATGTATTTATGGTCAGAACTGTAGTTTCTGGCTGTTCTTGCAACTGAATGTGTGGTCAAATGTTTAAACTGGAAATTAATATAAATTAATCTTACAAGTAGGGTACATAAGGAGAACACAGTAACAGTTTAAAAGCCAATTCTTAAAAATCGTTCTGAAATTTGAAATGAAAATAGAAATCTTTAAACAGTTACTTAAGCTTGTTGGCCCAAATCTAATTAGATATTTTTTCCCACTGTAATTTTTCATCAACAGAAAACAACAGAACAAGCTGAATTATTCTCATCAAGGCTAAGACTGATTAAGTACCAGGCCACAACTTTTTGCCTTCTGCAGGGCCTACATGACTTTCAAAGCACAATTCATGAAGTACAAGTCAGATTTAGAAATTAAGAGCTTCCTGGATAAGACACATTTGGTTCAGTACGGCTTTAATGACAATAACTGCTTTTAGTTCCACAATTGCTATTCAAAATTACTCAAAATTAATTGCAAAACACTTAGAATGCATGCCCTAAAGAAACAAATAAATAAAATAACTTACATCTTCCAACTCAGTTGCCGCAATAGAAGTGACATATCCAGCAAACCTGCTGTCACTGCCACCATAAATTTCTTGATCATAATATCCTGTGGAATCAAGGCCTACTCCTTGTGCTTCATCAAGAGCAGGCTTTTTTCCTTGAATTTCTCGAATTTGTGCTTCAATATCTGGAGTAAAGACACACACACACAAAAAAAATCAGTCCATCTTCATACATACACACCAAATGTAATATTGATGTTACTGCGTACAGCCAACTGAGTTTTTCCTCCGATTTCAAATATCATCTCTAATGAAATAAACAAATATGACATATAAAACTATAAAATTACATTTATAAGCAGCTTTTCTTCTGTATTCAAACCCACTGTTAACATATCTCCATCTTCCAACCCAGATAGCAGAGAAGATAATTTACATCACAGTCGTATTTCTCAACACTACACTAACGCTTTCTCAACTAATACAATCCTCTCATTAAAAAAGCCTTTCAAAATATTGTCACCAGTTAACAAAGCACTTTTGCTAATTTAAACAAATCTGTTCAAAAGAGCCACTGTATGAGTTGCCAAATTTGAGAGCATTAACAACAACAACAAGTACTGTGTTATCTAACATATTGCAAAGCTGTATTATCTTTGAACAAAAACCAACCAAACAAAACCAATTCTAATATGCCTCTAGATATCAAGTTAGGACAAAAAAATAAGTTAGGACTAGTTTCTTTTCACTCTGGCAGCTCAAATGTTATTATGACTATTCCTACAACTATTCCTGCCTGCACCACCACCTTTGAAGAGTCTACTATTCTGGATAACAAAAGCTTACCCTTCAAATAGGACAAATGGGAGCTTTGTCATTCTTTCAGCTATCAGAGTCTAACTCTAATCAACTCTGATGGCCATCTTTGACCTTAGAATTTTGGTACTTTCAGAAAGAACATTAACTTGTTAGCCCAGAAAACAAGGAAGCAAGTTACAATAATCCAGCTGTCTTCAACAAATGTAACTGTGATGTAGGCATATTAAGACACAGCTAACCCTATAAATTATTATTCTTGTTTCCCTCTGAATTTTATTTGATTCAATAGGTATGTAAAGACAGTGACCCATACAATGCGAACTTCAGTAGATCAAACAATTATTTTCATGGCAAAAAAATACCCAAGAGTTGCATTTCGTGGCTGAAGAAATACCAAGGATCATCAAGGATCAAGGCTTTAGCAGGTGGGTTGGACTATATGGTCTCAAAAGTCCCTTCCAACCTAAACAATTCTGTGATTCACCCTCTCCCATCTGAACTGGTATTGCCTGCTACATTAACTTGAGAGAAAATTGCCAATTTACAAAAGCTACACGAAATTCTATTCACAAATCTTAAGTCTTGACTATTCACTATTTTTTTACTATTGTTGGTCATTTCTCTTTTTCAAGATGAATAAATTTCACAAGGTTTTCCTACCGAGATATCTTGCAAAAGAGACTATACTACATCATCTGCTAAGAAAACTGGCAACAGTTAAGATTAGAATACTTTTTTTTTTTTTTTTAATTGGCAAGATTACTGCTAATGCAAACTATTGGACTTGAGACATAAAGAGGATGGGTGAGTTGGTGATTTTTGGTTGGGGTTTTTTTTGTGTGTGATTAGAAGACTGCAGATCAGAATTGCCTAGTTTAAAAGTTTAAACTGTCAGCCCTGTAAACTTCAAGACTTAAAAATAAAGGCTGTGTCCCTTTCTTATCACAAACTGTCACTAATTAAAAAAACAAACAAACAAACAAACAAACCCTAAAAAAAACCCCAACCCAAACACTGTAAGCCAAATGCAGAAAAAAAACTAGTGTAAGCCTACATTACAAAGGCATGTTTTCTGTGGAGGTAACGGAACGTGTGGTTTTACCTGACAAATCTTTGCTATACAGCTATGAGTGAGAACAGCAGTATCAAGTGTTCATGTAAAACCTGGGGGACTGGCAGTTAGAAACACTGACTTCACTTTAAGCACAGTAAATCTGACAGCAAATCTGCAATTCCTGCAGTGGTTTAGTGAGGAAAGAACAGCAGAACTATGTGTCTAAAGTCATCAAGCGTCCCATGCATAGAAGATACATCATAGTAGCTGATAAGGACAATCTTGCTGCAGCTAGTTAAGGGTTTCCATCAAACTTTTGAAGGTATCTAGAACAGGGTAACTTGGACAGTCACCTCTGCATTACAGAAACTCACGGTGTCTGCGTTGAACTCAAGAGAAGCTGAAACCTGACAAAAGTCTTACACTGCTGGCTGTGATCAGCTGCTGAATCCTGCCACCAGGTACACTCAGCTCCCCCTAAAATCCTCCACAGCACAGGGGATTCCAGTGAGTCCCCATCTGGAGACCCATTGCTCCCTGATATGTTACTTTCTAGAAAAGCAGCAGAAAGAAATTACTGCTGAACGAGGGATCCCTGTCTTGCTCACAGAGGTCTCTGATCATCTTCAGAGGCATACCACCCATAGCCTGTTTACCAATGTCATCCTAAGGTATTCCATTTCTGTGAAGTCACCCTATGGCAATGGTTATGGAACTGATACAACTCAAATACTTTTCTCACATTTTTTAGTTATTTCTGTTTCTTCCAAAGAGCAGATCAAGTTCCTGACTCCTCTTGCAGCCTGGTGCAATGCAGCACTGGGGGAATCTTCCCTTGCTACCAAGGACGACACTACCAGCACTGAGTGCAGAGGAGTTACTAGAACACCACACTCTTCAGTAGCATATTAAGTTCTGACTGTGCATCCATAGCTGTAACCAACTTCAACAGAAAAAAAAGCCTACAGATCTTGCCTACAATGCTAAAGTCTTTCCACCATCTGTCCACCGAATCAACCTGAGCATATAGCTCAGAAAAATAAAGTACCAGTAAGTATCCTGCCATGCAGGGTGGGCCACAGAGCTTGTGCATGGACTCCCACCCTACCACCATCAACAGAATCTATTAAAACCATTGTGGGATTTCTGCAGCAAAAGCATTAATTCAAAAATATTTTCCTATGAATAGTTCTAACCAACACTTTACATATTAAGGCCTTGTTCTCTTACTTTAGTTTAAAAATAGCTAAATTTACTGAAAAGGTACAGATCTTATTTATTATTGGCCTTCTCCTTTAAATTACAATGACAACAACTGTTTGGAAACTAAGGAGCACTCTCATTTTCTTACAGCAAATCCGGCACTGTTATCCATACCATAAAAAAAGTCTGCATAGAGTCTGTAGGGTTAAGAAACCCCCACTTCTGGCCACCAAAATTTTCAACTCATGTCATGCAGTCTCTATGTGCTAGTTCAAACAAAGCACTCTTAAGAGAACATGCTTTTGACATGCCATAAAACCGCTGTAACCAAAAGGTCTAAATGGTTTGCAGCCAGAGGTAGCCTGATTGCCAGCTTAGAAAGCATCACATACTTAGCTAGGAAAGACTATTTTGACATTAAATATGTATTTACCTTCCTTGAGCCAACTGGTACCTTTATGATAAAGCTCACACCCTATTTAACAAAGCGTTTAAATACAAATCGAATTAAGAAAGAGTAATCACAAATCTTAAAAATACTTTGTGTAAAGCAAAGTAGGTATTTGGTGATTTAATCAACCAGGACATAAACAGAAACTTCACTCAAAGACAAAACAGTAACGGGAGTGAGATTTAAAACTAAACAAACAAACAAACAAACAAACAAAAAAAAACACCAAAAAAACCCCACAAACAAACAAAAAAAAATGTGGGGGGGATAATATCCTAGTGATCATTCCTCTTCTCTGTACTACACACGATTTAATATACTTTGGTATTTTAAAAGAAGTAACTTTAACACGCACAGTTGATTTTAAATATACCATAGATGTTGAATATTATTAAAGTCAACATATTTTAATTTGAAGTTACTGAAAATCTACCTCACAGTTGATATCAGCCTTTCTCCAAATATACACTCCATTACCATACATGTAATTCTACTTGAAACGTTTGCACTGTAAGAAATTATTCACATGAAAAACGAAAGAATGAGACCCTATACTGAGACAGTATTTTACAGCATAAATAGCTTATATGTTTTCATGCCTTATCATATTTTTGCACATTTAGCTTGTCCCGTGAAGCTCTATTTCTAGCTACTTTAGCACTCTCATACATGTTATGTCTCACTATTATGTTTGGAGATCTCTTTGTTCTCTTCTGAGCCAGAAAAATGATGCAAATTTAAAACTTCTTTCAATAGCATTCAAAACTCAAGCATTTAGCGAGGCTTTAAGAGCTGCCATTTAAAACATTACTTTTCAGCCTAAAACAAAGAGTTCCCCCTTAAGCTATGTAACCGAAACAATCACGAACTGTTTTGAGATCTCTTTCAAGTCGTGTCTTGAACACGTCAATCAGCAAGTACTTAACAAACAGTAAAAAGATGTTAAAATCTTCTAAGACAATTTAGTAACAAATAATTTGGGAAATCAGTCAGCAACAGAAAAAAGTAAGATAGGATAGAACTCAGCAGAAAAAGAAACTTTTCAGCTAATACCTCTATGTTGGGAAAGACATCACTACATGATCATACCCAGTTATACATAATTTGTTATTTAACTGCCTACACCCTCCCCTTAAGATCTGTTCTGATATAACACTAATCAAAACACATGCAAGTGGAAGCATGTCGATATTTTCATTAAACTCAACCATCATTTGCTTCAATAAATAAGCAATTTAAGCTAAAAAAAAATATATAGTCTTTCTTTTTATTATTATTAGCAGCTTTTTATGTAATATGAGAGGCAGAGCACTGTGATGAATAATGCTCACTTGAGTAGTATCTCAGACAAGCCTTATGTGTACCACAGCATATAAACAACAGACAAGATAATTTCTGTAATCTAAAACACTAAAAAATAAAATCAAATTACATTTAAAAACAAACAAACAACCAAGGACAATAGTTTAAGCTTTCCTTCATCCATAAACTCAAATTGGGTCAGCAGTGCTAAAGACTACCTTAATCTCACTTCCACAGGAAATAATGCCTCTCCATTTGAAATTTTTTCCCAATGCACTCCCAAAGGCAATGAACACCTGGGTGTCCTGCCTAGCTCATAGTGTATAGCCCCTGTTCAGAAGTAGTTTTTGGTTAGTGAATTATGGATGTAAAGTAACAAACCACAGCAGACCACCCATCATACACAGAAACACAAGTAAAAACCCAAAAGCAAAAGCCAGAGAAGCAGTACAACTCTAAAAATTTTTCTTCCTTGCCTGAAGATAATTAAGAACAGGGCAAGCCACAGACATCGTCCAAGAACACGGCTTTGATTCATGCTATAAAGAGCTAGAAGCGCTAGTGAACACAGCCACATAGCACCTCCGAGAATAACACACTGCCTATGAAAGCCCTCACTCATTAAACCGCTCAGAGACCAGTTTTGCTATGTAAACAGCCAGCCGGCAGGAAGCCTCGGCGCTAAAATGGCAGTTGAGATGCTTGAGACCTCACACTGCTTTTTCCTCTCCTTCGGGGCATTTTTCTCAGTCAGCACCACGGCGACGCCGAACTGGGTAACAGCTCGGGCCACGCCGGCTGCCAGCGGGCAGCCCCCGCTCACCCTCCCTCCCCGGCCTCCTCCGCTGTGTTCCGCGGACACGGGCTGAAGGGCTGGGTCAGGAAAATAAACGCGTGTTATCAACGTTTATGATACCAAACCGAGGAGGCCGACACGCGATTTTTACTGAGGGCCTGCCGAGGGCTCGACGCGAGCCTCAGAAGCGGGGGGGGTGGCGAGGCCGCGGGGGCGAGAAGTGGCCCATGGGCGGCCTTCCGTGGAAGCGCTGCTCAGCTTCGGCTCCGTGCCGGCCGGGACCCGTGCCCCAGCTGCGCCGCCGCCCGCCCCGTCAGCGAACGCGAAGCTAACCGACACCATCCCACCTCACACCCCCCACCCGCGCCTGGCATCCCGCACCCGCTCCCGCCACGCGTGGACAGTGAGAGCGTGTCCCCCCCCCGGTCGGGTTCAGCCCCGCAGCTCCGCCTCCGCAGCCCCCGAGCGGGAGGCGGCGGCCCGGGCATGGCGGTGACACAAGCGGAGACGCCATTACAAACAGGCCCAGCTCGCCCGCCGCGGGGTGAGCCCGCTCGGCCCCCGCCCGCGGAGGCGGGCCTGACGCTGCCCGGAGTCCGGGAGAAACACAACCGAGGGACGACGGACGAGCAAGCAGGTACGGGGGAAGGGCCACTGCGAGTGTTTTTCGGGCTTTTTACCTTCGTGGGTCTTGGCGATCTTCGCCATTTTGTCCAGAGCGAACAACGCCGAGGCGGAACTGGCGCGGCCCCGCCACTTCCGCTACAGGGAGGGGGGGGGGGGGGGCGCGCTGGCGCCTTGCGCAAGCGCAGTGCGCGCGCAGCACAGACGCCACTCAGCCGGTTGGGCCGTCCTTCGGGCCGGGGCCAAGCCCCGCCTACCTCCTGATGGACGGCGCGGGCAGCGAATGACAGGGCGGCTGAGCGGCACGGAGGGAGGCGGTAGGGGCTGAGGTGACCGGTAACGGTCGGTCCTGAAGAGAGTGAAGGGGCAACGGACGCAGAGCGGGATGCGCTGAGGGGAGAGGCCAGTGGGCGGCTGGCACCGGGAAGGGTTCCGGGGCATGCCCCGCTGCCGCAAGAGAAGGGGCGGCCTCGGGAGAACCTCCCGCCGGGCGTCGGGAGAGCAGGACAGCGCTCGGAAGGGGCCGAGCCGTTTGCGGTGCCGGGGCTGACGAGCTGGGTGAGGTGCGGCCAGCTCCGCTCCCCCCAGAGCGCTGTCCCCATGCTGGTGCACAGGTAGAGATTCCCTTCCGCCATTTCATAAGAGACAATGTCTCCTAGTGCCTTCACGGGAGAGTAAGAAGCTATGATGTATGCGAAGGTACGGGCAGTTCAGCGCTTCTTTTATCTTAAGGACAGAGGAGAGGATTAACGGCCCTCTTCCAGTATCTGGCAACAAGCTGTCATCTTCCCATTTGAGACACCAAAAGGAAATGACACTTCCAGAGTGGACAGTCAAAACGCAATTATCAAACATGTTACTGTTCCCTGAAAACTTGCTTCTCACAGATACTGGTCTCTCCTGAGAGTTGGTCCTGCTGGAATTTGGATGCTCTGCTATGTTGTCGAATTGCTTCACCTTTGTTTCACCTCAGGGTAACTTGGCCCAGTACCAAGAGATGAATTGCCAGACATCAGAATAAAGCATATATACATATACTTGCCACAAGATGGGGGCATAATTGGATGACAGCACTTCAGGCAGATCAAGTCTATTGAATGTTTTAGCAAAGGCTTGAAAGAGGGAATTGAAGCTATGTTTCTAAAATTGGCAGATGACACCAAACTGGCCAAAGTCACCAGCAGGTGGAAGAAGGAAATCAGAATAATCTTATATAGATCCATACAAGAAATAATCTAAGATCAAGGAGGTGAACTTTATGAACAAAAAGCACAAAATACTACCTATTGGAATTTGAAATCGAGTATATGGATTTATAATAGCCAAAATAATCTGAAAGTGATCACATGTGGATAGCAAATCAAAGCTAAATGTCTACCATTAGCACCAGGCTGCTGCAGAGGAAGTAAATCTAACTCTAGGCCATTAATAGTGGCATTGCATATAAAACCTGAAAGGCAATCATTTCACTTGACTTGGTACAGTCACTATGGGGGACATGATGATGGAGTTCATTTTAGGACTCCACAGTCCACAAAGACACAGACAAACTGGACATAGTCTAGAAGACCAGAGGAGGAGGAATGATCAGAGGTTTTTGAAACATGACACAGGTGTGAATGTAAACAGGAATTTTTTTAGCTGTTCTGCAATAACTGTCCTCAACACAGCTTCCGCATTTCATTTGGAAACTCTGAAATTTTTTTCCCAGTTCTTTTGATTTAATATATACATATTTCAACATCACTGTCTACAGTATACATCATAACTGAATGGGATTGATTCTGTCCACATGCAAAGACCTGGAAACTGCCTTACAGTTAAGTATCGTGAATGAGCTCATTTTTTATTCTCTCAACTTCTAGTTTAGCACAAACCAACGCTGTCAAAACAACCTAAGTTCAAAGTCCATGAAAGCTTAATCATATTGCACATTGATGATATCTCATAACAGTGTAATGTATAATCTTATATAGCTTATTTACTATCATGCAGTTTTATCATACAACTGCGAAGTTTCTAATCTCCTCAGAAGCCACTGCAACAAGCAAAGTTGAGTCAGCTTGAGAACTTCTGATAAGGTAAAATGTATAAATTATTTGCAAAAAAGGAGATAAGTGCATGATGGCAAAACTCGTATTCACGACTCACTAATCATTCCCCTTATGAAAGTTGGTAGTTCACATTATGGCTTTTTGATGATTGTCTTAAAAGACAATAAAGCTAAGGTTGTGTGTTTTCTGAGAATATGTATCTTTGACCAAGCAATTGATCTATACATCTGTATTTGCTTTGTATCGCTTAGCTTGCAGAAGTTTCCTGAACACTTCTGCTTGTAATATTTTACATAACTACATGTATTCAAGTCTTCCTAAGAGAGACTGTCATTTGAAAGTGCAGAGAGTCTTCTGTTTCTTACAGTGTTAGTAAACTCACATTTTGCATTTCTAGAAAGATGCACTTGCACATACCTATAGGCCACAGAAGGAGATATTTACTGAGCTGCCCGGGGCCATGTAAGGGTAAGGTCAAGGCAGACAGTAATTCCCTACTGCAAGAATTTAATGCACGTAACTATTTTAAGTAAATGTCACATGCTCGGGTTCACTATGAAGATCAATTTGCAGTAACTTTCTCTTGTTTCTTCAGCCTGACTTCCAACTTATGTTAGGCAGAACAGTTGCAATATTCCATTTCCTGTTATTAAACAGAATGGAGCTCAGGGGCTGTGATCCCAAGGAACACCTTAAAATAGTAGGTTCGGAATATGCCATTTCCCACATAAAAGGGAGTTGTGTGTTCTGAGAGCAAACAGGAATTGTGCTGTGATGCAGTAATAAGAAAACTTTCTGCTTGTGTCTCTCCCCCCCTGCCCCACCAGATTCATACGCTGCCCCAGGCTCTTTGTGTCTGCCTGCCAAAGCCCTGAATTCCAGTATATCTACTTTTGCCTCCTGAACAATATGGCATACCTTCCACAGGACACAGACAGAATAGTAACTCAGTGGTTTACCAGTCCTATTTTGCCTGCCCAAGTTCCTTTTCCCACATACACACGTGTATACACTTCACAGAGATTCCTGTATGGATTGGAAACAGATTTGATTTAAGAGCCCATAAGCTTTGCAGATTTGGAACCATACCTAAGTTACAGATCTGTGAGGTCCCGCTTTACGTAATAGATTCAGGTCCAATTTCATGGCCAGCTTAAGCTATCACTAGCTGGCACTGCTGCCGAAAGAACTATCCGGCTGCTTTGCCTGTCCTTGATTGACCCCGTCCATTATGCCAGGAGAAGTTTCTGGCAGGGGTTCACCCAAAGGAACCATGCTTCTGACTAAACCCTCTTGCTGATTCTTCCAAAACGAACTTTTTATTTGTATTCATTTTTTTTTGCCCACATCCAGCTCTGTGAAGAATTGCACTATGAGCTGACATTATGCAAAAAGCCACAAGCCTGGTCTACACTCCCAGTCCTTCGATTGCCCCAGGTCTGTGCTTAGCTTCAGGTGCCAGGGACAGTTTACTGACTTTTATGTGTCTATTAAAGAGCAAAAATTCTTAACTCAAAGAGAGGAAACATTTAACAGCAGCAGCTGTGTTTCAGCTCCATAGAAACTTAATTAAAGTTTCTCACACAATACGAGCAAGGAAAAAATACCATGAAATAAAGTCACGTCCCGTCCTATTTTTGCTTCAGATGTCAAGAAGTAGTAAGGTAGAAAGGATCTTTTTTTTTTCACTGAAAAGCCAACAAGTTTAAAAAACACACTTTGGGTGATAAACTTTTTGGAGAGGTTTGAATGAGTGCTTCGCTGTGTTTTGCAGTGCAGAAGCTGCGTGTGTAACCTGAACACAAACCACCCCTGCTTCATCTGTCACTGCTGGTACGGACAGCCTGACCCATCCCTGCTCCTACAGTGCTGTAGGCTCCCCTGGGGAGCCTGAGGACCCTTTGGAAGATTTTATCTCAGGAGGAACCAGGCTTTAGGCCCACAGGAGGCCTGTGTCACAGCTGGCACAGCACCCCAGGGCTGGCAGTGTGAGGGTTGTCGGGTAAGGATTGCCCCAGCCCCGTAAAGAAGGAAAAGACACAGCCTTCCTGGAGCAGCTATTCTCCCCCAGCCCACCAGAAACAGAAGGTGGTGTCCTGGTGGTTTAGCACTGATTATCACATTGTTTCTTAGCAGTTAAATCAATACAGACTGTATTGTTTTGGAAGTGGGACAGGGTACAAACAGAGCAGCTGGATTTCAAAACTCACTATAAGTGAGTATGCATTGAGGTTTCAACCTGTTTTTTGGATTTACAGGCCCACCAAAATCATATGAACATGTAAAAATTCTAAGCCATTGCACAACAGGTTTACAGCCAAATACTTTAATTCTTGCTATGCCAGAAACACCCAGTTCACTGGTGCTATATGGAACAAACAAAAAAATTCTCTTGATTTTATATCATAGCTCCTGATTAATCCACTTAAGCGTGAAATAGTAAATCTGCCCTTAATTCCTAGCTGCATCATGTAACTGTTGACCATCACCCATACTTGTAGATAATCGTTCCCAGCCTAAATGTGTGATTGTGAGAGTTTTTGAGATATTTCAAGTATTATTCAAAACTCATTTATAAATAGGAATACAGTGGTTTTATTTTTGCTTTACTCAGCATATTTTTGGCTGCCAAAGGAACATTCTAGCTGCCCTATTTAGTCATCTATAGGGACACAGCTGAATGTATTGTGTAAAACATAGCCTACTTTTAAACAGGGACATGCTTACCTCACCTGAGATTGACTCTATCTCTCTACCCACTTAAAAGTGTCCTTAAAAGTCTTAAATGTTTTTAAAATAGTATAAACCTCATAATTACATTTCAGCTGAACCTTTTCTCATGATGGCAATCTTACAAAAAGTAGTATTTAGAAAAAAAAATATTTTTGGTCATACAGCATGGTTCCTTCTTGTCTATCAGGAATGTCTTGTATCTCTCTGCTGTTAAGTATTAATTTGGGCCACTCTTCCTGTCAAAGTTAGTAAATGCAAATCTCTTTTCCAACAGCAGATACAAAGCAAGGTTTAAGTTCTGCTATTTCTATATTTCTGAGCATTCCAAGGAAAAAAAGGTGGCAAAAAACCTCAGAGTTCCCTCAGACACCCATCCATTGTGCTTCTCAACACTCAATCCTTCAGTTATTCTAAATGCTAAAAGACACCAAACTCTCTAAAAGGCAATTTCTCATCCACAGAAGCAAGCTAGAACAACTGACACAGAACACACTCCCATGGCAAACACAGAATCCAGCAAATAGGAGCAGCTGTGACGGAAGGGGCAAAACGTGCAGATGAGGTTAGTAACAAGGACTGAAAGCAGGGGGTTGGCGTGGCACGCAGGTTTTGTATTTCTGGCATTGTTGTTTGTTTCTCACCTGCACTGGAGAACATGGGGGTTTATACGTTTCTGTTTTTTACCAAGTTCAATATGAAGAACATGCTACAGGGCAGCCTATCTGAAAAACACCATACCCTGATGTGATAAAGAACTGCTCCAATTAGTTTCAATTACCCAAGTTGGTGGTGTTCCTGTTTAATAATGAATGTTTTTCCTGATGGCAAGGACATTAAGATATAAGGACACTTCTGAAGAGGATGTTTATGTGGTTTTATATAGTTGAACTGTTATTTTGTTCAGAAATACCAATTTCCATGCATTCAGCATTCATCTGCTTTAACTAAAATACAGTTTAATTTACATTGGATGCAAATTACTAGTTGCATTTGAGTGGGAATGGGTTCATCTCATAGTTGGAGACTTTGTTGACAACCTAAGCTGTTTACCCTGTAGTGTGATACAACCCAGACACATGTTCCAGTTAAGGATGCATTAAACACTATGAAGTGAAACATTACATCTCAGTTCAAGAGTTGAATAGGCCACCAGGTACTTAATTAAATTTTTTTAAAAAAGTATTATTTTATGGAAATAGATTTTGCCGGCTTACTTTTAAATAAAACTTCCATGATGGTACATGTCATATGAAATGTATAAGAAGACAAACCATATTTAAACAATAGTTCTTCAATTGCAGGATACCTGCAAAACCTACCCAGGATACCTGCAATTGAAGAAGTAAAAAGTAGTAAAACTACATAGTAAAATGTAGTTTTGTTGAGGGCAACTATATGTGAAAGGTGAATTATAAGGAAGCATAAGTGACAGTAAGACGTTTCTGTCTAATTTGTAATAAACCGATGCTCTGTGATTATAGTCAGGTCTACAGAGGTACTGCAAAGTTTTAATGACGTTGATTATTCTAAACTTTAGCCTGCATCGAGAAGCAGGCTACAGACTTCTGGGAGCAGCCCCTCGCCGAGGGAAGGCGAGGCGGCTCAGGGGGATGAAGCGGGTCCCCGCAGGGAAGGGCAAGGCCGCGCCGCCGGCCCGGGGTCCCTTCCGTGCCGCCCCACCGCGGAGGACTCTTACCCGCCTGCTCCGCCAGCTCCTTCCGCCGCGGAGGCCTGCAGTTTTCACAGGGAGCCCGCCCCTTCCAGAGGCGGTCTGTCCGTCGGTCGGTGTGTCCGTCCCCCCCCGCCCGGTCACACGCTCCGCAGGGAGGCGGGGAAGGGGCGGAGCCGGCTCCCCAGTCCCGCGGGGCGCTATGGAGGGCACCTCGCGCGCACAAGCCCAATTATAGCCGTGCGCGGGGCTCGCGCGCCGCCGGGCCAATCAGGCGAAGGGCCTCTCCCCGCGGCGCGAGCCCGAACTGTCCCGTGACTGCGCGCGCCCACCCCCACCCCCGCAGCGCGTGACGCCGGCCCCCGCGCGGCGATAGGCGGTTGAGGCGCGCGGCGGGGGCGCGGCTCCCCGGCCGGCGGGCGTTAGG
>NW_015090990.1:17176802-17199947 GCF_001431845.1 Calidris pugnax | reverse complement strand
GCCCCGGCTCCACGCAGCCCACCGGGCGGCCCCGCGGTGTCCCCGGGGCGGGGTGGGGCCGCCTGAGGCGCGCGGTCCCTCGGTCGGCTCCGGAGTGAACGGTCCCGGGCGCCCTGCAGCCCGCGGGGCGGTGCTGGGCGAGCCCCTGCCCGGCCCAGGGGAGCGCGGTGCTGCCCCGGGGAGAAAGTGGCGGCTTAGGGGAAGGGGAGAGGGAAGGTGCGCCCAGGGCCTCACCTTCCTGCCTTCCGCGGGGGCAGCTCAGGCGCCCTCGGCTGCGATGGCTGCTGACTCTGTGTCGGTGGAAGAACAGATGATTTTCAGACTATAAACTTGCCTCTTCTTTTCTTGAATCAGTTGCAAAACTTTTGAGCAATCCATAAAAGAAATTAAAAACTCTGTAAAACGCCCAGATGTTTTCCACTTCAGATAATGCAGCCAGTTCCTTATCCCCTTATCACATGTAAGGCTGGCTGGAACAACTTGGGAAACAAAATGTGCTTTGGGAGAACAGTTGGTCTTATAGCTGGAAGAAAAAGAACAAGCAGACATGAGAGAGTGTAATTGGAAAATCTTAAAAGAGGAGGAAAAAAGGTTCACCTGTTACTACTGTTACGGCAGTGCTGCTGTGTTTCTTTGTTAAATTCCAAGTCTTACTGTCATCCTCATAAAAACAGTGAAAAAGTGGAATAGAGATTGGTTCATGATGTCAAATGTCAAGCAGTCATTTGACAATTATTACTGTGCAATGATATAATCTGTCATCTTGGACCCCATTTCTTACTGTATATCCTTTTTATTTTAATATTTAGGATGTGTTTGCGATGTTCAAATAGTTCAATCCTGGTAAAAAACAAAAATTGCTATTTTGTAAATCAATATATTAGAGTTCTGAATTGAGGGCAAAATCAATTAGTGGAAAGGGTGTGCAGTAAAAGGAAGCTCATTAAGTAACTGGTTGCAACCCAAGTTTGAAAATGTTTCTCATGTAAGCTGCAAGAATCTTGGCAGCTGGTTTTAAGCAAGTGCAAGCTGAATCCCAAATGGCACTGTATTATTTGTAGCCTTGAAGCCGGGTATCCTTTCACGTCTTGCAGTTGTCATTGGCGTACATTCTGTACCTGTTGGCAACTTGGCGGCCCCTTTACTGCGCTGAGTAGCAGACTTCAAGGACTCAGGTGGTAAATTAGTCTCTTGTGCTTATTCAGACTGAGATGCTAATGAGGACGCCTATTGGCAATGCTCATTTTTTGGGATGTGAACAGCTGTTGACAAAGAATCTGAGTGAGATTAACTCGTGTCTCACAGACCGTCAAATGGCCACCAGATATCACTAACGTTATGGGAGTAACAGTTGGGATAACAGCAAACACAGTTGCCTTGGCATGCTCTCACCGCTAATTTCAGTCTTTATAGTCATGAGTTGGAGATCTCTTTTTCCAAAAATATGCTGATTTTAGGGTTTTAAAATTTTGTAGCTATTAAAAATAATCACTGAATACAGATCACTTATGTATGTTTAGCATACACCAGTAAATGCTTCCTTTTCAGGTTGTGGAGGTCAGGTGATACTGTGATCAGTGCCCAAATGTTTAGAGAGAATGCAGCAAGTTGCAGGAACTGAATTATGCCAGTGAGAGCAGTCAGAGTGGATATGGCTGTATTTACTGCCAGAGGATAAATAAAGAGGTGGTAGGTGTGTCTGAATTCTGGTATGGACTTAGCTTGTCTTCTGTGGCCTTGACCAGGTTCACAAAAACATGTGTGAGAGTCCATTGAAATCCCTGCTTTTGTGATTTCTTGAAGAGGTATGCTTTTCTGAACTGGGACTGAACACAGCACATTCCCATAGCATTTGTTTGTATTCAGATAAAATCAGGAGAGGGATGAAGTCTCACCATGTTTGTTAGAATTATAACTTCCTTTAACCTTGCCTTCCTTGAATAGCAATATAGTTGGGAAAAGGACATTGTCTTACGGCACAGCTAAAAGATTGTTTTTCAGCCTTGTAGCTGAAGCAAGTCTAGATAAAACTGTATGAAACAATATACTGCTGTAGCATTACAGTAAAAAACAAACCGAGAGAAGAAACCTGGCAGCTCGTTTGGACTGTGTACTATATGTAGCCCCAGATGCAGAAAGTGATTTAAATCAGCTCTCCGGAATGAAGTCTGGTCCAAACATTTGAACACTTTCTATGAATCTGGTTGAGGCAGCTATAATGTTACTGGCACCCTTCCAGCCCTTTCTGTCACAGCAATGCTTTCCTTAACAGTCTTGTCCAGTCTGTATGGAAAAAAACCAGACAATGTCCACGTCCCTTTAGATACAGTTGCAAACATTTGCACACCTTGCTGTCTAAAGACTTTTAAAGTTGACCTATTCTTTCTTAATTTTGACACCATACTTCTGACCCATCTCAAGTAGTTCCTTTTCAACTGCAGTGATTACAATCTGTGTTGTCAGTCAGCTTGCTTTGTATCACAGTTGCTTCTTTCTTTTATAAAAAGTCTGTAGGGATTGTTTCTAATCAGCTGATGATGGTGATTATTTTTCTCCAAACTCAATACCAATTTATTATTTACCTGTCTCTTAATACTGTGACCGTATAAGCTAATGTGGTGAGTCCTGGGTTATTACTGCATTTCCTTGGAATTCAAGTTATGTTGGTTTTTAAATAACATGTTAATGATAATTGTAGCTGTTTAAAATTTGTAACTGTCATTTGCTAGACTACTATAGTGGTTTGTCAGAAACAGCATCTATCTGTCCATTGTGTTTAAAAAAAAAAAACAAACACAAAACCAAAACAACAAAAAAAAAGCCCCAACAAAACAAACAAACCCAATGCTTAGTGGGGAAGATTGGTTCCATTTTTGACTGCATGAATCCAGAACTGCAGTCCTGATTGTTTAATTAGAGAAAGGACAGAAAAAGACCTAGCTTGCACTTTAGCTTACATTTGTAGAAACACTGACAGCAGATAGTGGCATTTTTAACTTCCTGCTGTCAAAAATCAGAGCTTTTGAGGTGATTTTTTGCTTCATAACTGACTTGATCTAGGCAAAATCAATAATTTGGCAGAATAGACCTATTAATCATAATGAATATTTGTTAGGTTTTAGTGTAGATTTTCACAAACTGAGAACATTGAGGTGCAGTCTTAGAATTGCCAACATTTTTAAAGGTAATTTATTAACTTTTATTTATGGAAAGACAGTGTTGAAAGTTTTGCATGGTATTTTTTGAAGGAAATTTTGAAAGCTGGATAGGCAATGCACTTTCTGAAAGGACTTTGAAAGGGAAACTGTCCTTTTAAGAGAAGGAAGGCAGCAGAGAGATTATGGCAGTGTTCAACTTTGTATCGCCAAGGGGAACCTTCTCTTGTTTGCGTATTCCAAAAGGGTAAAGTATTGCAGGCTATGCCTTGATTTTGATATTAAGAAAGCCTGTTCTGCAAATTAAGTGCATATGAGGCTTGTACATGAACTCAGGCTGCCAGGAAGCCTATATTTAATGGGAGCCTTTGTATTTTACTCTGCCAGTTACTTTTCTCGTGACTGGGGGCTATTTTTAGTTTCTCCTAAGGGGAAAAAAAAAATCCCCTTGTGTTTTTAACAGTTTATATACTGCTACGAGCCTTTGGTTTTCCGTCTGAATCTGACATTTTCTGACATTCAATCATGTTGAATGTTATACAACTGATTGTTTGTCTCCCCTGAATGTGTTGTTATTTATTTTGCTGATATGAAACATATCTAAAAGCACTTTCACTGTTGCAGGCACTTGGCTTCTTGTGGTATTCTGATGACCAGAGCTGCTCCTTTGCAAGTACCTGTAATGAGCCATACCTTTTCAAGAACTTTCTTCAACATTGCTGCTCCGCTAGTAAATAAAAGAAAAGAATATTCTGAAAGAAGAATTATAGGGTTTGTATAGAAGTGTGGAAAGAGACCTTATATGCTTATTGATTTTGTGTTTGCTGTGATTAATCCAAAACACTAGAATTTCAAAGACTGAGCATCCCTGAAGACACATGCCCCTACGACTCTACCAAATTGGAAGGAATTTTTATTTCATAATTTGTAGAAATTAAGCTTTTCCAATCTGAAATTGAATATGAAAAATTGTAAGAACCCAAACCCCCTGCATCATAGAACAAAACAGCAGAAATAACCCTTCTATTCCATGGCAAAACAGAAGCATAGGATAACTATTAACTTCATCTAGTGAAATGGGACCAAACCAACAGTTGTGTGAAAACTCTGTTTGTTCCCTTCTGTCTCAAATACCTGCTAATGTTTGCATTTATATTATGTTGTACTTCTCACTTCTTGGGATTTTCTTCTTTCTTTAAAGGAAGGAAAATAATTAATTGTGTGATAAAATAACTTAGGCATATAGAAAAATGTTTTGAAGTCCTATTTGCCTTAAAGCTAGTGGGAAAATTCCAGTACATTTAATGAGACTGGGAACTGTCCCCAGTCTCTGCTCAACAGTATGAACTATTTATTTACTAGCATAAATTTGTTGACTATGCTTAACACTGGGTTATGTGATAGCTCTTGAACTGCAACAGATTTTGCATAATCACTTAAAAAGAACCTTTGTCCAATAGTACTCACTGTTGAACATAGGTTTCATTTTAAACACAGATGGAATTAATCATGTGCTTCAGTTCTTTTCTAAGTCAAAAGTCTAAAAATTAAAAACCATAGATATGTAATACTTTGCCATGTTACAGTAGAATGAACTAAAATGTTGCCATCATATTCTTTTATACAGTTTCAATATCCTGCTTGAGCAGGGGGGTTGGACAAGGTGACCTCCAGAGGTCCCTTCAAACCTCAGCCATTCTGTGATGCTGCGAGGTTTCTCCATTACATGTATTTTTTTAATTACACTTTTTAATTTGGACTAAAATAAGGAATGCAGTGTTCCTCTATTTAAACCTTATGAAATACAGTATTTTCATTTTGAGACACCTTTTCTTGGTAGCCATGAAGTGTGGATTTCTTATGTGGAATATCTAAGATGTATCTAAATGAAGACATGGCTGTGCTGGGAAAACTATTTTTCCATTCAAATCATATGCATATTTACCTGATATTGCAGAAAGTAGCAGAAACCAGGTTCACTGTTGACTAACTTTACTGCTGGATGTTGTGTGGTGTTTTGCATCTTTATTCAAAGACTTTTACCAGTTCATTACTTTTTTTTCTCTTTTTAATTTCCAAAAACAGTGGTAGTGTTTTCAGGTAACTGTATGTTCACCTTCAAAATTGCCATTTATATCATCTTTGAAACTTTTTAATACTGAACTTGAAGTTAAAATACCTTGTAAATAACATCTGTGTTTCTTTTTCAGGTATTCTATGCAGGAAATGTATGAAGTTGTTGCACTTGTGGAGAATTACAAACTATTTGTTCCTTGGTGTAAGAAGTCAGATATATTATCGAAGCGCTCTGGATACTGCAAAGCACAGCTAGAAATAGGATTCCCTCCGGTAGTAGAGAGGTATACATCGGTTGTTACCCTAGTGAGACCACATTTAGTTAAGGTAACTCTTTTTTCTTTTTTTTTTTTCCTCTTTTCTATTTCTTAGCTGTAACTTTTGCTTGTTGAAACTCAAGTAATTCACTGGTGCTTCAAAACAAAACTGATGCTGGAAGTGCTTTTTGTGGCTCAAAACTTGTGTTGCTTTTGCTTAAACACAGGTTAACTGGAGAGAATTTGAATGTGCTTTTAAACATAAGCTGCCAAATGAGGGCTTTTTAATTTCCTTTTTGCTGGAGAAACTTGCAGCCGTTAATGAAGATACATAATTTTTGTTGTGCTTCTGTTAAAATTTTGTCCAAACCTTTTTAAATGCAAAGATGACTTAAGTCAATACTAATTTTGACAACTGTAGCTGCTTCTGCCTTAAAATTGCTATCTGTCATTACTTCTCTTCCGATAGTTTTAACTAGCTAATATGAGAAGTCTTAAACTTAAGTGTAGGATCTTCTGAAGGACTTGTTATCCTGTGTAAGACAGCAGAGTTGATCTAAAGCTCATTTTTTTTTTTTTAGAATTAATTTGTTCAGAAGTGAAGCAGTTGTATTTCTTCTCCTTTCAGCTTTGCAAGAGCAATAGTTAAAAACATTAAGGAAGAAATGTTAGATGATGTCTGGTTCTTCTGACTAGTTTGCCTTGTAAGTTTAAATCTGTTTTGGTCAGAAACATCTCAGAATGGATTGTAGAAAAGCTTCCTCTCCCTTCATGTGGCAGATACTACTTTTGGGGATAACTACTGGAATTACGATAGTTGATTGCTGTTCAAGATAATTGTTTAGATATCCTATTTCACTATTCTTTTCTAGGCTTCCTCTTAAGAGACACTGCTCAAAACAGAAATGTGGTTTCTTAAGTGCAGGCGAGATATGAATTGGAGAGGGAGTATGCAAAGTGCTTTTATTCAAGGCACTTATTCTGGAAAGAAAGCTATATCTTTCTCCCTTTCTTAATAAAGTTGAACAGCTACAATGGAAAATCTGCATTTTACATGCTGACTGCTTTCCCTTTCTACTCTTCCCTGACAAGACAGGCTTTTTTTTCCACATAGCTATCAGATTGACTTACTCTTTTTCCCTCCAATTCACTCAAAAGAGGATTTCTGGTCTGAGGGAAGATCCTGGAAGTGGTGAGGAGAACCATTGCTTCAGGTTTCTACCTCTTAGACTTACTAATATTTTCTCTGCTGGGATTATTTTTCCTAGAAGTTTGCGTGATGTTCATGTGACTGTAGGAACATTTCTAGAGAAGTGACTGTGTGTTTGGACTACTTCACTGTCTTCAGAAATAACCCTGGGCAAAGGTAGCTTGCATGGTGGTCTAGCATAGCAGGCTACCGGTGGCGACAAAACGAGCGTGGATTTGTTGCTTACGGCAGCACTGCTTGAGCAATGGAAAAATCACACTGGTAGCCGCAGTTCTTGCCACGGAGGAAAGCACGGAGTGAGTTTGCTACTTATAAGGTTGGGAGCAAGGAGGACACACTGGCAATTTTCCCATTCTTCCTGCCCTTTTGGCAGCAGCAGGAAAACAAGCCCAGCTCTTCATGTCCAATCTTCCCTCTACCTCCTCCCTTTCTGTTGTAGAACTAGCAAGACACTCAATCTCATTCCTGGGCAGAAAAATGTAGGTATTTTTGTGCTGCTGATTAGTCTTGGAGATGGCTTACCTTATCACTGCTTCCAAGCTACAAGCGACAGCTATTCATCATGGGTAGTCTTGTTGGAGCAGAGCTGCTTGTGGTAACAGTAAGACCTGTAAAAAAAGCATTACAAAACAGTTACAGGAATTCTCTCTAGAAATGCCAAGATAACTGAGATGATGTATTTGAATGATTTTGAAGTATGTGTCTTTCTGTCTTTTTCTATTTTAAATATAGCTACACAAACTTAGCCATATGTGCTAAAAGCAAAATGAGTGAAGATAAGGACCTTATTGTCATGAAAACTATGAAGTCAACTACTGCAAATACTTTATTGTTTTAAAGTAGGATTATATGCAAGCACTCCTGAAATGTTAGTTAAGTATGGCTTGCTGATAGCTAAAAGCCAACATATAAGCTGATTATGGACTTTAGTATGTAGTCTTTCTGAATTCATGGTAGCTCCTGGCAATAGTACCTTGTGACAGAAGAATTTTAAAGCTTGTCTTCAATCAGGTTTGTTTTTAATGTTAAGTGTTCCTATAGCCCAAGAGTACCAGTCTATATATCAGTATATGAAACATTCTGTACATGTAATGAAAAAAATCCCCACCCAAAACCTAGTAAATATCCATATCCGTTGTTTAAAACAGCGTTGTTCAAAATTCTGGTATATAGCATTAGCATTATTTTGGTGTTCTATGCGTCACGCTAGAGATCTGTTTTATGACTCTCAGCACAAAAATTTTGCCTTTCCCTTAAAAGGGATTCCAGTTACTTTGCCATAAATGACACTCTGCAAATAGGATCTTATGCTGCCTGCACTTTAAGAAAAAAAATTAACTATGCCATGACCTTCACGATATAACAAAATGGAAATGCAAAGTTCAGCAATACCAATTTGTCACGTCTGTAAAATCCTAATTATAGCTTGACTTCTTAAACTTTCTTTAAGGCATCCTGCACAGACGGAAAACTATTTAATCACTTGGAAACAGTATGGCGTTTCAGCCCAGGTATCCCTGGTTATCCAAGGACATGTACATTGGATTTTTCAGTAAGTATTGTAATTAAGACCACCACAGTTTGTAATGGGGCCTAGAAACACTATCTTTAACCGTGGTTTTGGTTGTTGGTTTTGTTTTTTAAATGGCTGGTACTAATTTTTTAAATGCAGACACACAGAAAACAAGTTAGTTTTAATCACTCCTATACACATTTTTTTTTTTTTCAAATTTTACCACATAGGAACCACTACAGTTTCCTTTAGAGTCAGTGGTCTTCTGTGAGGTGCCCCCCTGTCAAGAAACAATCTAGGGATTGGTATTTCTCACCGTACAATTCTAAACATGCTGGTTTTAAGACTGTCAAATACAGAGGGAGAAATACTAAACATATATTGCTATTTCCTTTAATTATTCCACAGCCTAAGTGCTCTTGGTACCAGAAAGTGGGTATTCTCCCATCTGTCCTGTTTGGCCTGCAGTTTGGTCACTTTAATTTCCTGGCTTCCAATTCTACTCTTTCATGCATTTTAAGTCTTACTTCCTTCTATAATACGGGTATTATACAGATTTGTGCTGTCTTTCTACTCTATGATGGGATATCACTGCAGCTAGAGACTATTGCTCTTAAAAACTAGTATCTAATTTAGCTTGGTACTCTAGACACATTGCTTTCCACTCCAGTTACTGCTTTTCCATTTTGTCTCTTTAGTCTGCCGTCCCATCTTTCTTACATTTTATAGTGTTAAGAGTAGGTGTTGGATTGAAATAGAACAGGCTACAAAAGTACACAGAAATGGGTCCATCCTGCTGCCATCTACTGGGATACCCTACTTTCAAAATTATTGTCTGGAAATAGGAAAGAGAGCTTTTGGAGTATTTATAAACCAGCACATTAATCTCCTTGGTTTAATAACTTTCAGCTTATTGCTGTATTGTGCTTTGTACAGTTCAACTGTAAGAAGGAATCCATAGACACTACAAAAACCAAATTTGTCATAGGATTTGTCAGTAAAGTTTGCATGTTATTTGCTTGTAGTGTTTGAATTTCTCCAGGTAAATAAGTGCCAGTTGCTACTGTGCAGTGCATAAGCTAGCTTTTAACCCAAAACATAAATCAGTTGAGAAAAGTTGAATTAAGCAAGTGTTTATACCCCATAATCTAAATACTGAGTTTGTGAGGAAAACTTTTCTCTCCCCCATACCAAAGCCACCTTTTGACATTTCAGGACAAGAACTTCAGTTAAAGGGAGGTAAAACTGGACTTAAATTGGACATTTTCACTTTCCTGGGGAAACGCTATTGATACTTCTTACTACTTACCCCATGTTGAGGTAGCAGAGGCAAAGGTAGCCAGATGAGCAGGGGGTTGCCTCATAAAGACAAGTCCTTAAGGACTCTAACTTCTGCCAGTTGCTGACCTGCTGTGTTGCTTGCCTCTGGGCCTGTGCAGATAGAGATAAGCATTTCACAACAAACTTCTCAAAACATACTGTGCAATTACAGATCCTTATGAGAGAAAAACTTTGATGTCAAGAAGAAGTGCTGCTGGCACTGTTTTGCCAGCCTGCTGCCAGGAGACACACACATACAGCAGGGAACTTCTTGAGTTTGATTTCAGCTCTTAAACGATTTGGTACATAGACTGAAGCTCAACACCATTTTTACCACCTGCAGACTTCGTTAAGTGTATGACACACCTCACGTGTGTGCACAGTTATGAGTATGATGCCAGACTCCTTACCCCACTCTGCAGAACTCCACGTGCTCTACACACCAACTCTCAGGCTTCCAAAAGGCACGTTCATGTTACTGAAGCTTGAGGTCAAGCAAATGTAAATGAAGTTATACCTGGCCTGCAGTCCAAGGAGTTTAATTACTTCTGTACTTTGCAGTTAATATGCATTATGCATAAGCAACTCGAGAGAAGCTGTATTTGCTCCATTTGGCATTTAATCTGCTGACTTCCCAGAAATGACAAGAATACTTACATCTCAATCCAAAAGACATGCTGTAGCAGGACTGATAGATAAAATCGCAGAAGAGCAACATTTTTATTTTCCTGAAAACTCTGTACTCACTTTAGGAAGCTGTGTGTTCCACAGCAGTGGGATTCCATAGCCTTAGGGGAACATTATTTAACTAGACCAAAGGCCAGCACAGCACAAAAGCATAATTGCAGGCTATTTAACATAAAAGTTACTTATTTCTTTTGAGGATGGGGAAAATGGAATCCCTGTGCCCCTGCCATAACTGCTAACCACTACAGTAGCTTCAGTTTAACTGCAGGATTCAGTAGTTAAAAGAAAACGTAGAAGCTCAGTTCTGAGCACTGCCGGAGGAGGCCCGAGGGCTCAGTACAGAGGCTTTCACCAGTATGGCTGTACTCTGACACGGACTGCCTGCCTCAGCACAGCCAAGGTCGAGGTGCTCAGGTAGGAGATACGGCACACACAAGCAAATTTATAGCTGTAGTCAGTAAATTGCTCTTGAACATAATATAACTATAGCTACCAAGATGGAAAAAAATTATTTAGAATGTTGGTATTGACTAGGTTACTATTAGACGCCCCTTTTAAATGCCTCTTGGGTTTGCTCCAGCTTACCTGTAAGTCTGCTGCATTTTCTTCAGATAACTTTTGTTCCCAAGTGAATTATGTGCACAAGTAACTAAGTTACTGTTTGTCAGTAGCTTTTCATTATCCCAAATCTTTTACTTCTGTTTTGTGATGTATCATTTATTAAGTAAACTACAGTTAGTTTAGGTAAATAGAAATGATTACTTCAGAGAACTGAACAAAACGATTCTGCTAATTGAAAAGCCCAGGGGACAGTCCCATGACCAAGGAATGAGGCTTTTCTTCACAGACACACTCACCTGTAGTTCGGTTTTAACTGTTCTTTCTCCCACAGCTTACTTTTAGACTAACTGGAGATTCTTTTATTAAGTTGTATATTTGTAACAGCATTTTACCACAACAATAGATACAAGAAAAACAATTCTTCTCTGTTTTCTTAAACAGGTTTCTTTCGAATTTCGTTCACTTTTACACTCAAAACTCGCTACGCTGTTTTTTGATGAAGTGGTAAAGCAGATGGTGGCTGCATTTGAAAGAAGAGCCTCCAAACTCCATGGCCCAGAAACAACCATACCTCGGGAGCTAATGCTTCATGAAGTTCATCAGACTTAAAAGGGAAGATTGTAACGACCTCCATTATAAACTTGTTTGTACACTTTGTTTGTACAAGAGGTGCCGTGCTCCTCCTTCGGGGCATTTATTTCATATCTGAGCTTTGTGTGTGACTTTATACTGTACAAACCCCACCTGTTCAGCCAGATGTATATAGAATGTTCAAGCTGCAATCAAGTGCAACTTTAAGTGTTACCAGTAACAGACAGTCGTCAGCTACTGTAACACAGGATGTCTCAGGCTGCCGATTAACTTGTGTAATCACAGTTGTAAGTTCTGCCTTATCCAAGCTTATGGTTGTTGGTTTGTTTTTTTCAGCATTGTAACATATTAACTCAAGTTTAAGTTATTAGTTGTGTGACTGTAACCTAACGGCCAACCCGTGCCAAGCGGAGGGAAACTGAGGTTCTGGCTGTGGGGAGTAGGAACAGTTTGTCAAGCATCAAACAGCAGGTGCTTTTAATCCAAATGAAGGACAAGGGTAAGTCAGGAGTGTCCAGCTGCTGTGGAATTCCAACCAGCAAGGGCAATAGGAACAACAACGCAGCCTTAACACCCTTGACTTGTCAGAAGTTAAACGTGAGGAGTACTGTAAACTGAGCAGTTTCAGCTATAGCCACGTGGCCCTTAGCTCTGGCCACTTACAAATCTGCAGTATGTTTGGGAGGCTCTTTCACTGTTACGCACTGCAGTTAAGTGAGATGTATCCACCATAACCCAAGGCAAACAGGTCCCAGTTCCAACAATTTTAAACCAAGTAAATAGACGTTACCTCTTTGAGAGCTGGGGCACGAACGTACAACATTCTGCACCACAGTGCTGCCCCCGGGAAGGAAGTGTCCTCTGCTTACTGCAGGCTAAGCACACCTCAGGCCAGTTGTCATTAAAAAACAGAATAGAGAGCTACACTTTAGCTCTTAGGTTTTAGTTCAGTACCATTTGATTAGCAGCTACCTTAATTGTTTTCAGTAGTTGTATTCTCTACATTAATACTCTCCATTCTGAAGTGAATAGGCTGTAACAGTTTAAGCGCTCTCTCTGTGCTGCCCTGCATTACCATTGTTCTTTACTGGAATTAGGTGAAGCTTCAGGACAGGTTATGAAGCTGGTCCCTTCTCCAAAGCGTCCGCAACCCACACAGTTACCACAGAGCAGGGTGTGAAATAACATAGGAAGGGATGCTTCAGGACAGAGCCAGGCCTGAAGCCGTTCAGACCATGTAGATCCTTTTCCAGAAAGAGCAGTTGAACTGCCCTTCACACACCCTGTCTGTGAAGGATAGTTCTTCCTAAAGGTAGGAAGCTGGGGAAAGTGACAGCTGGAGTAAGAGGTCAATTTTAAAGCACTGAGAAGTTGTGAAGTAATTTTGTTTGTTGAGACAGAGGAAAAACGTACACAAGTTTGGAAAGGGGAGTTGAAAAGGAGGGAGAAAAGACTTTCGAGCATTGTTATCAGCCAAGTCAGGTCAAAAAACACAGTAGTTGGCAAAGCTGTCATTTTTAAGGGCAAAACAGCACCTAGTGCAAAGTAATTCAAACTAAATCCTGGAGCCCGTTACCAGAAAGCTGGGACACAAGACTGGAAGTAACCACAAACTGCACCCGAGCAAGAGAAGTATTTAAAAACCCCACAACCCTTTCTCAGCAAAGACAACTTACCTGTTTCATGTCCTCGGGGCACGTTCCCTCCCACAGCGCTGTGAGATGCACTGGGCCTGTTCCGGCACGTGGAAGGATGGTGCAAAATAAAGTCAGGGCAAAATAAAGTCAATGCACATGCCTTATTTTCATAGCATTTTTTAATATTTCAAAGAACTGTACTGCCAGTTCAGCTTAGGTATTTCTTACCAAAATTAAAGTCACTTGTACTTCTGAGAAACATTCTAGACAAAGGAATGTTTCCTGGAGGGACATGCCCTGTCATTTCCAAGCATAAGTGTCAGATTTCTAGTAAATCTTAGAAGTAGGAAACCGTCAAGGTTCTCCCATGACTATGGCTTTGTGTGCAGATGAATGAGGTGATACATTTCATAACTTTTGAGCAGTTTGTTTTATTACATAAAGGTCACATAACTGTATATTTGCCTACTTTGTACACAATTGTCTAGTCTCACGCACAGTGGCTTCCAAGTTCTTCCTACTACTGGCAAGCACCAGGAAATTCTGAAACAGAATATCAAGTGCCTTAAGTTTAAATCGGGACCTTGGTAGATGGATCTTGCACCCAGTTTATCAGGAATGTACAAATGTCTTTATTCAAAAAATACAAAATAAATTATCTGTAGGCATGGACAATGACTGTAAACAATTACACGTGTTAAATGAAATCCAGTAACTGATGGTTACAGTGATTCTTTTAAACACCAGCCTCACTTCAGTCACTATCCACCCTCCTGCACTGACATCTGAAGGTTTTAAAGTCAGATCTGTCAGTCTTAAACAGCACAGCTCGTGATGCTTCCCCAGCCCAGGAGTTAGAACATGCCACCTCCCATTCCTCCGCCCATCCCGCCCATCCCTCCCATTGCCGGCTCCTTTTCTTCTTTAGGAGTTTCAGTCACCACTGCTTCTGCTGTTGATAAGAGAGAGGCGACACCTGCAGCGTCCATCAGAGCAGTTCTCACAACCTAAAAATAGGAAAGAAATAACTTAATACCTGCTGACTGTCACGAGAGCTGGGAAGAAGGAAAGCTGAGAATTAAAGGCTATTTTAGGTTACCTTCGTTGGGTCTATGATTCCTTTTTCTACCATATTTACAAAGTCCCCAAGCATTGCGTCATAGCCAACTTCTGATGGACTCTGCAGGATTTTTTCAACTATCAATGATCCTTCAACACCTGCGTTCTTTGCGATAGTCATTGCTGGGATTTTCAGAGTTCTCTTTATTATGTCAATGCCTGTAAGAAAAAGGATGTTTAGAATTACACATTATGTTCACTACTCCTATTGCCAAGGCACTCATGTGCTGGAGATCCCTACAAAAAGAGACCCTTCTGTGCAAGAACATAAGCTATTTTTATCATTTCCAGGGGAAAAAAAAAAAAAGTTCTCTGCTACTTGACGTTTGTCAACAAATTAAATCATTGCAGGACATTCACACGTGTTTTAGTTTTACTTCTGCAAAAGTTAGTAAGGAGATTACTGTGACATGGCACAAAGCCTTTTTCCATTTGATCTGCCACACAATCTCTGCAGACATGAAGTCTCAGAACGCTGGCAGCAATGTCTCAACTCAACTCTTCCTTCACCAGTTTGCAGTTCTTCACAGGGGGTACTGCTCTGTTATTGTCACTGGTTCTTTCACATCCTGGTCAGGGACACAGCGAAAGCTCCTTCCCGCTGTAAAGTGGGGACTGCCATTCCCAGGGAACAGGAGGTTCTAAAGATCAAGTAACTAAAAACTCCCCGAAAGCAATCTGTATTTTATTTTATAAAGTGTCAGAAGGGAATAAAGTCTACTCTTAACACCTCTCAAGCATTTACTTACCAATTTTCTGATCTTCATTGGCTGGAGCTAAGGCATCTAATGCTGGAATGCAGCGAAGCAGCGCACAGCCACCGCCTGGCACGATGCCCTCCTCTACGGCAGCACGGGTGGCGTTCAGGGCATCAGTGACCCTGTCCTTCTTCTCATTCACTTCCACATCACTTGTGCCACCAACCTACAAGAAGCCAGCCAGACATCAAGGTCCACACAAGGAGATGGGGTGGGGAAGTTCTGCTGGCTACGGAACTGCTGCCACAACTCCACAGCCAACTGAGAAGTGCCAGAAAGCAAAGCCCTGCTCTCCCCCGCTGGCAGCGTTCTGCACCTCACCACTCAGGAAGCCTGAACACACAGCTTTAGTTGATTATTTCACCAAGGTCCAAACAGCAAGGTGTAATGCTGTAAGCAGCCAAATTCCTTACCCAAATCAACTGCTAACGTTATGAGATGACCACACAGCAGTAACTCAGCTCAGCAATGAAAGACTTCCCTAAGAAGTGTAACCTCTCACCTTCAATACTGCTACTCCATCAGACAGTTTGGCCAATCGCTCATTCAGTTTCTCTTTTTCATAGTCACTTGTGGTAACTTCTAGTTGTTCAATGATTTCCTGAATACGTTTTTCAATTTGAGCCTTTTCACCCTTCCCCTTCAGAAGCATGGTGTCATCTTTTGTCACAATGACCTCTCCGACTTTACCGAAGTCATGAGGCTGAATATCTTCCACGTTTAGGGTCAAACCCTCTTCTCCAAACACCTGAAACAAATTACGTGAACCATTGGAATTCACAGCTTCTCTATACATGAAGTTTCTATTTCTAGACACACAAACACATAGAGCAGGTTAGAAGTGTGACAATCACACTGCTGCAGCTGAATGAAACACAACTCTCCCCTTCCCCACAGGGAGTCAGGCACACAGGTACCACACAAACTGGCCCTCATGGATCTCACTCACGCCTGACTCGGGTAACTCACTGATTCCAAGTGCCCAGGAACTCTGTGTTACAGAGCTCTCTCTGGATTTTGAGAAGTTATGAGTATATCGGCACTAAACTCACTTTAGAATAGAATTAGATAGTTTGTTACTTTGTGCTCCAGTTAACTTAATGTTTGACTTCAATAACCACCTTTGGATCCCAGTATCACGCTATGATTTTGAAGCGTGTATTAAAAAAAGCATTATAAAGGAAACACTAATTGGGACATCAACTATTTGAGAAGTTGAGTGCAAAAAAAAATTACCCAGCCCATTCCAAACATTTTGAAGAATTACATGTGCCATACTCGAGTCTGGGCAATTGTGAGACAATCAGTTTTATAAAGCCACAAGAAAGCTTTGCTATTTCTAAGAAGTTTTGTTGATTCCTCCTTCCCCTTTAAGAGCCTAGAGGCTGTAAGGAAATGGTGTGTAACGCAGTCAGTTCCAAGGACACGTTACTCGAGGTTGGTCAGGGCTGTGTTACAAGCAATATCCGCATTTAAACAAAGCACAACGATTCCAACATTAGCATTACTGTTACATTTCTGAAAGAACAGGACAGAGCCTGCGACACAGCAAATACACACCACGGACCTAAAAATAAACATTAAATACCGTTAGCATTTCTTTGACTAAAAAGCCATTAAAACATGGTTACTTACAGCACCGCCAGTAGCGATTGCCATATCCTTAAGCTGGTTTTTCCTGTTGTCACCAAAACCCGGTGCTTTTACAGCAACAACCTGAAGACCAACTTTCAGCCTGAAGAGAAGAATTCAGAAAGCAACATTCCACATGCGTTCAGAGAACGAGTCTACTGAAAACAGTCACTTCAGCAGAGCTCTAACTATCAAGCAAACAAAGAGATCTGGGTTTGCTCAGAAAGTTAGTTGGGCAACAACTGAAATTGTGTCTGCACTGACGCACAGTACCGCTAGGTACAAAAATTGCTGTTTCTTTGGTACTGATAAGAGAATAGGCAACACTCCTACACTGCAGCAAATACATGCTTTTGTATGTTTTCTTTTAGAAAAATGAAAACACACCAAAAAAGCAGTATTTATCTAAAAGTATGGATTTTAAGCCTCACCTGTTCAAGACCAGAGTGCTGAGTGCTTCTCCATCAACATCTTCAGCAATAATGACCAAAGGTTTGCGGTGAGAATTGGCAATTTCAAGAGCTGGAACTATGGACTGTACACTAGAAATTTTCTTTTCACTGATTAAAACATAAGCATCCTGGAATTCACATTTCTGCCCTGCAGAAACAACAGACATTGTATGAATAAGCCCATTTTAGAAATGTATCACGCATTCTCTTAAGTTTAAGGAGCTACTTTGGAGCAACTGCTGCACTTTTCAATGGCATTTAAAGAGAGACACAAATTGTTTTTTCTCCAAGACTCTACTTGAACTCTGCATTGCCCTGGAGTGTTGCAGGGCCAGCTTGGTGTCAGCATCACTGTCCACACTTGGGAGAGGGAGTAGACCCCACAGAGACTCCAAGTTTTTACCAAGAGTTAAAAGTTTCCTATGGGGAAGGACTCACCTGCCCTGTTGCCATGCCAGGTAACATAACAGATTGTCAAGTTTTTATAACAGCAACCACTATTTCTAACTTACTGGAGCTGTTGTAAGGGATTTGGCACACAACACTGTTAACTCACCTTTGGTTGTATTAATAAAATATGGAGAGATGTAGCCTCTGTCAAATTTCATACCCTCAATGATTTCCAGTTCATCATTTAGAGTTTTTCCATCCTGTTTAGATGCAAGAAAGTTGACATTAGAGACCCCTTATTTACTACCAAAATCACAAGTATATTTTTAGCATACTACACACAACAGAATGAAAGACTCTGCACCACACGTCAGTTTTATGTGCTTCCTCCTTCAAAATAAAGGGATTATAAGAAGGGACAGTAATCAAAACTTGATTTAAAGGAGTTGGGGAGGGAGGAATTACAGTGAGATACTGTACGTGAGCAGCAGCAGCAGCTACATTGCAGGCCACAAAAGCCAGCCCCTGACTGCAGAGAGACAGTCGCTGTGCCCTCAGTCTGTGTATCGGCCAGTTCTTACCTTGACAGTGATTACACCCTTTCGTCCAACTTTTTTCATTGCATCAGAGATTATATTGCCAATTTCCTGATCTCCATTTGCTGATATTGTGGCAACCTGAAACAGTAAGTCATTTAGTCTTATTTCACAAGTGATTTGTTTCCTCACTGTTAAGAAAATCAGAATAACCATTTTTAATTCTCACATTTCCTGACAAGACAGCTGACTGTAGCACAGCCACACCAGGCTCCCAGAACTCTGTCAGAAGGGCTAGTGGCTCTCAGGCAGCTCAAGCCCTAGGCCAGATCTCGTGCCCTAGACTCCTGCAGCTCACACAGGCCACCCGAATCTGCAGCCATGGGGTGAAATGTACCATGAAGGCCAACACTTCTGGTGCCCACCTCCACCTGAGCCTCCCACAGCAGATCTGCCACACTCCCAGCAGCCCACCATCCCCTCCCATCCACAAACACAGCTTTGCTGTCTTCAGTTCTTCCCAAGTAAATAAATTTATGTTTTAAGACCTCTTTTTGGAAAGACACTTGAAGATAAAAAAACCCACCTATTTCTGAACTAACTTCTAGCAGTGTAGTTGAAGGTGGAACACTAGGAATCTTAACTCAAGAAAATGAAAATGTTATCATAAAGATCATTCAATCAAACATTCTGAATATTTATATATTTATAAAAAATACTTAGGTGTCACATATGCACAACTTAATTCCATTAAATCTGACTTCACAAAACTTTTTCTGAAGACTAGCTATAGAAACTTGGTTTAAATTTTATTTATTTTTCTTACCTGTGCGATTTCTTCTGGAGTTGTGACAGGTTTAGACAACTTCTTCAGCTCAGCTATGACAGCATCAACTGCAAGCATCACCCCTAACGAGGAAGGGATTGCTTGTGAGTGAACAAAACAGGGCATGCAGCACAGAACCCACCCCCCTCAAACAGGTTAAGTTTCAAACCAAAGCCCACACTGCAAACACCCATCAAGTTTGCAAGTTCAAAACCAAGTGACTGGCAGCTTGAGGTCCATACTGTCACTTGTACACCTAGTGATCATTTTTTGGAATTGGTGTGACATACTTTCCATCATTATTGACATTTATGGCAAAATTATTTACATGGCACCAGTAAATGTATATACTTATCCAAAATCAATTAAGTGCAGAAGTCGCTTTAAATGGAGTTTACCTATTACAAATTAAATGTTAACTGTATATAAAATAGTAAAATCATTAGAAACATGAAAAATTGTTCCAATTAAGTAATGTAACAGAAACAAGTGGGTTTTCTATGCATCACTCTTCTTATAAAGCTTTATGTGGCTCTTCAAAAAGACAGAAGCTTATTCAAGAAGCCAATCGGATTTGGAACATGAAAAGAGACAGTAATTAAACATTAAAAACAAGGGAAAAAAATTACCCCTCCTGATTTCTACTGGATTAGCTCCTTTGCTGATCTTCTCAAAGCCTTCCTTGGCAATAGCACGTGCAAGTACTGTTGCAGTAGTGGTACCATCTCCTGCTTCTTCATTTGTATTGTTGGCAACATCTTGAACTAACCTGGCTCCAATATTTTTGTATTTGTCTTTTAAGTCAATTGCCTTTGCTACCGTCACACCGTCTTTTGTCACTTTTGGACTTCCCCAGCTCTGTTCAATGATAACTGTTCTTCCCTAGGGCAACAAAGAACAAATATTAAATCAAAGCCACATAATCCACAGCACGTTACTCTAAGAGTTCCACTGAAGATTAAAACCCTTTTGAACAGCCACAGCCAAGCAGAAACGTCCCCTTGCACGGAGCTTTCAGTTGTGACTTTTTTCAAGCACACACATTACCAAAACTGGTACCACACATTCGCAAAAACTGGAAAAATGGCTCAAAAGTTTTATACTTTCACAGAACGAGGCTTCATTCCTCAGCCATAATGCTTAATACCACAGACTCAGAAGCCTGCAACTAAAGTAAGACTGGACTTACAAAGAAAAATAATTCAAAATATCCCCTCTAACACTGAAATTTCCTCCTAAAATTAAGATATAACAACATCATGAACTAAATTTCAAAAATCTCCATCAAATCACAATAAAGACTATGTGATTGAAGAACAGCAATACAAAGCTCAATTCGTTATACATTCTGGGAAGAAAAAAAAAAAAGCAGAGACTTGCAAACCTTATTAGTGATGAGCAAAGAGAACTGAGAATACTTAACAACTTTGTGTTAATGTGTTGCAATAATTTCTCAAACACTGCAAGTTAACAAGCTGTTCTTCTCCCAGCTGGTATTTGCATTCAACCAAAAAGCTGGACTATCCTATGCAATAGGATATGGCAACTATGGACCATACAGGGAGCCCAGGGCAGATGCACCTGCACAAGAGGATTGCTTGTTCCCAGATGAATTTAATAGCCTGAATAGCAGCCCCAATCAATCACGTCCCAGTTAGAGCAGGAGGCAGCAGAAATGCGAAGAGCCACCTCTGGTTCATGGCTGCCCTGAAACTTCTCAGCTATCCTGACAGCCAGAGCTGTTGGAAGAGGGCAAGGGAGAGCAACTGCCTCACCTCACCACCGTCAGCCCAACTGACCCTGCACGAGTCCCCTCACCTGCCCCGTCAGGTCCAGCCCAGGGCTGACCAGGCTGGCTCCTGCTGAGACACTGCCGCAGCAGATCACACTCCAGCACGGCTCCTGCTCCAGCCAGAGCCTGGATCACGTGCTAAGCAGGCCAGCTAAGGGCTCCCATGCAGCACGCACCGCCATGCCGCACTCTGCTCCTTGCTGCACACAGCCCACCCACATCTGCCTCAATGGCTTCACTAACTTGGGACTCCTGCCAGGCACGAGGCTATGCTGCTCCTCAAGTACAACTGGCCCTAAAAGCTGCACAAGAACTGTTAGGCTTCAGTTACTCATGTTGAACTTGTGCATGAGCTTACATAATTCTAACTGTGCCATAAAACAATTATCCCAAAATAATGCATAATCTGACTTCTTACTGCTACTTTGTTTGATCTAACTTCTCCTACGTCTAAAAGTGCTTCAAGAATACTCTCTCTGAATGATCCTGCTACTGATAACTTCTTCATATAGTCTCTTCTTTTGCCTAATTTTACTCTCCATTTTGGTATGGTCTTCTTCCAAAAGTTTGTTTGGTAGTTTGGAGACGAGCTGTGCATCAAAATCTACTTATATCCAATCACATTAAAGGACTTAACACTTGACAAACACTTTTTACCTGTGTGTCTGAAAAAAATGACCACCACCAGTAAATACACATGCATTTTGAATGGTCCTGCATGTCAAGAATCCAAACATTTGCATAAACTAGTTCTGACAAAGTAACCAACACATTGGTAGCAATAGATTGCGACAGACTGCACACCACATTTCTTTAAATACAGAACAGCGCCGAAGGGAAGTTTCCTCACCAGAGGAATATTTCTTTAAAATGCTGGAAGCAGAATCAGGCATTGCAGTACAATCCCTAAATCTCTACAAATACATGGAGAACAGCAGATAAAGTGAGAACACTGGGAAAAAAGCCCCACAAGGTTGCAGTAAGTTGCATCAGGCACTGCCCTTTAACCAGTGCATTAGAACTATGCTTAGGCACTCACAACGTAGCCTGATCCAAAAAACCAGAGTTAAATTAACTGACTAAACTTAAACTTTGTTCCTTTAGAGAAAACAGCCACAGCTTGCTGACATCATTGTTCCTTAACCTTCATCTGCTCAGCTTATGGCATTTGTGCCTTTGAATAGTGCCACCAGAGCACCAAAGATGTGCAAGAAACACATGGATTAATTTTACAGAGGCTAAGCAGCCTTGAGAAGAGCTACCATGCGCATGCTGTTATCATACAGAACAGAGATTCCTATTACCTCAAAGAAAATCAGTGTCTCTTCCTTAAAAAGCAGTCTCATTTCAAGCCTTACTGCACATTGCATGACTATGCAGAATACAGGAGCTACTTTTGCAGGGAACCCTACCCTATATTCTGTCCTATAAGCAGCACAAATAAACACCACTGCCATGGAATTTCACTGATAACCCAATGTTACATTTTCAATGTCTCTTTCACCTTGTTAATACTAAGAGGTAAAGTGATACAAAGCTGTAATTTGTTAAAAAAAACACCTAAATGCCCCCAGGCTCCCCCTAACCAAAAAAGCATCCACATGCACTAATTAACTCATCTCATGATATAGATAGGTAAATTATCTACTGCCTTGTTACAGACTGTCAATGAGCCATGGTAACCTATTATCCACATCCCCTTAACCTTCAAACTGTTTAAGCAAATACACTGCAGTGATGCAATTCATTTTGCTTTGTTACTACAAAAGACACATGCACTATTGTCGTGGTTCAGGTGATAAAAATGGCTGCTTGCAGTAGCCTGTCCATACCCCTACATCTTTGTGTTACAGATCTGCAGATGATAATCAGGCAGCTCCATCGAGGAAAAATTAACAGCTGTTTTTTCTACTGTGTTGTTTCTAAGCAGATCATAGAGTTAACATTAAAAAAAAAATGCAGAATCTTTCATTACCTTTGGCCCCATGGTGACAGCTACAGCATCTGCTAGAAGATCTACTCCTTGAAGCATAAGGGCTCTAGCATCTGCTCCAAACTTCACATCTTTTGCATATGCTCGTGTTAGATGGGGGGCGAGTGCTCTGGACACTGGCCTTATCTGGCGGAGTACTGTAGGTAAACGGAGCATGTCTAAAAGATTAAAACAAACCCAGAAGAAAATATAAGGGTCGCGTTTCTGCAGAGTTACTTCTAGAATAAAAAGGAAGAAAAAGGATTCGGGAAATAAAGCAAAACACCATGAACTTTTAGTTTCTTGCTTGGCTGAAAGAGAGACGCACAAGCCACTTCAAATAACAGGCCTGGGAAGCGCAGCTCCTCAAGGCCAGACCAGGGCTGCAGCACCAGCTCCTCGCTGAGCGGCCTCCAACAAACCCCAGCTCCTCCCGCCGGGCCTTCCCCGGCAGCAGGGCGGGAGCCGAGCAGGCACGGCGGGACAGCAGCAGCCCCGTGTGCCCGGCGGCTCCCCCGCCACCGCCTCACGGCGGGGCCCACGCACGCCGGCGGCGCTCCCGCTCCAACGGGCCCCGGGGCGAGGCTCCGGCGCCCCAATGCCTCCGGCCGGGGCCGCCCGCACCGCGCAGGGAAGCGAAGGCGCCGAGAGGCGGGGGGGG
>NW_015090990.1:17166542-17176400 GCF_001431845.1 Calidris pugnax | reverse complement strand
CCCGCGCCCCGCCGCCTCTGGGCCCCGGTCTGGCTCTGCTGGGCGTGCGGTAGCGGTGCGGGGATGGGGGGAGGTCCCCGCAGGGCCTGCCGGCGGGCCTGCCTGTCCGCTGCGGGCGGGTCGCCGCCGGGGACCCCCGAGCGCCACGCCGCCGCGCAGGCGTGTTCCTTCTGCTGGCAGCGGCCGTCCCTGTCGCGGCGGTGGGGCTAGGCCGAGCTCAGGGAGGGAGGAGGGGATGGAGGCGACGGGCCCTCGCCCGTGGGCGCGGCGGGCCCGCTGGGGCGTTAGCAGGGAACGGGGATGTCCCGGCGGTCTGGGGGCGCCGCAAGGTCACGCGTCCTTGGGGTAGGGACAGCTCCACCGGCGAGCGGCCGGGACCGGCGGGATGTACGGCGGGGCTTCCCGGACGCTTCAGCCAAGTGTTCCCCGCCCGCGGTAACGGGAGCGTCCCGTTAGCGACAAGTGCGTGGGGAGGGCTGCGGGTAAAGCCGGCATGCTTTACGCCGCATCGCTCCTTCTCTCTGTCTTATAAAGCTTTTTTATGGAGATCTGATTTAGAGAATCGGGTACGGACAGAGCTGTTCCTGTGCTTGCAGGAAATTAATGGTAGTGCAAGAAAGTAATGCTTTATTCTTAACGATCTTGCTAATATGAGGAACTAGCATTTCTTAAAACTTGAATGTAAAATGCCCACCATCATAAGCCTGGCTGCTTATTTCTGTTAAACACAGAACACCAAAAAAAAGAGGATGTGAGTTGTTACCTTTACTGAATGAAAATAATCACAGTTGGCAGCCTTTATCTGTTTTTTATCACTAGTAGTAAGGCTAGTTGGAGGGACACCCATCTTTCATTTGCTGTCTTTTTTTCATGTTCTGCCTGTAATTGTGTTTTCTTCCAATTTTAATTTGTGTGTGTAGTGATGTCAGGAAAGGCCGCATGGAAGCCAGGCCCTTCTTTCTAGTTGTTTCTATGAGTGTGGGCTCTGGGTACCTGTCTAGTGGAGCACTATCTCCATGTGACTTGGCAAGTAGCCCTATCTTCCCTTCTGAATCCAAGCAAGTTCCTTCTTCCTGACCCCTGCTTGCTGGGATTTAGTGCTTGCATTTATCCAGTACACTGCTATTTCTGAAATGCAGCTAGTGGCAGTAAGGAGTTGCAAAAAAAAACACAACAAAACAACCCCAAACCCAACCAACAAAAAAAAACCCCAAACAACAAAAAAATCACCCCAACCCTAACTCTGCTTAAGTGGAGGCAGATATGGAAGCAGTCAAGGTAGGAGTATGCCTGCCTTCCTGTTCTTAGGGACTTAAACCTAAAGTTTCCTGTAAATCTCTAATCTATTTGTAGAAGTTTATACAAGTAACAGCACTCTTGCTTCACACCTCTGACTTTGGAGGCTGTATGTCATTATGTGAAATGGTAAGGACTGCAAGTACCTGAAAAAGACTGATATGAGGTACCTGGTTAGACTTCTGCCTCTGTACTGTAAAACACTACACGAATAAAAATGCAACTGTCCCAAGAATTCCTTAATCATCATTAAATTTAGTTGTGGATGTGAACTAATACATTGCATATAATCAAGAATTACGCTTGCCAAACTATAGTAACTAAGGGTTTGGGATTAAAAGCCTACAGATTCAGCCAGAGGCGGGAGCTGCTCCATCCCCTGGTGGTTTATTCCCCAGCTGGAGTACAGCTTCCTATGGCTGAAGTGCCAGGATTGCCCAGCATCTGCTTCTGTCTTTAGCAATTTCTGATGCAATCCAAGGTGGCTTTGCTACTATTGCAAAAATAGTATGTTTGCTACTATTAAAAAGAAATTTATCTCTTTTTAAACTCTTATAAATTGCAATTTTGCTGTAATGTTCCTGTTGTTACAATGAACAATTACTTCCACAGGCAGGAAAAGCCTTTAGGAAATTTCTTCCTCTCTTTGATCGCGTTCTGGTTGAACGATGTGCAGCTGAGACAGTAACCAAAGGAGGCATCATGATTCCAGAAAAAGCTCAAGGGAAAGTGCTACAAGCAACAGTAGTAGCAGTTGGATCAGGAGCCAAGGGAAAGGTAAATACCCTGAAGCATGACATTTGGGTAGAATTAGTAATGATGTGGTGGTAGCTGGAATATTATCATAAGAAAGGGATGGTTCCTCACAAACATGGATGACGGCGATGACTGAAGTTGGAAGTATAAATGCAAAGAGGAGGTAGAAAGGGCATGTTCTCCTGACTGGCTCTGACCTTGAACTCCAGCATCCCTTTCATAATTTGTAAAATGGATAATACTTGCCTTTGAAAAATCAGTACTATTTATTGATATTTATCAATAGCTTTAAACAGTAGTGGTGTGTGTTTTGGTGGAGGTTTTTTTGGGGGTGGGTTTTTTTTGTTTTGTTTTGGGTTTTTTTTTTCTTCTTAGTGGGTTTGGTTGTAGTTTTCTAATTTTAAATGCATAAAGAGTGTTTAAGGGGCATACCTTGTTTCATCACTTCTCAGCCAAAACCTTGAAGGACTAGCAGCTGCCTTTGTTAAAATGATTACACGCCTCAATTTCCGTGACTTGTGAGCAGGGTGGAATCCCAGAATGTGGCACTCATTGTCTTGTGCCGTGCAGATGATATTGTCCATAAGAATTGGGCTTACTGGGCAAAAGAAAATCAAGAATCAAAATAACTGTTAAATGTTTTTTTATTAATTTTGCATGTTAAATATGTATCTGGGATCATTAAAAAAAAGCAGTCTTCACGTTGCAAAAATGTCAATGGCTATGGGCTTCAGCATCAGAAGGGTTTTTCCCCACCAAAGTAGCGCTCAGTGAGTAGCAATTGTGGAAAACAGGTTAAATTTCAACTTGGGCATGTTGACTCAGGCTTTTTCTTTACCATGAGTCCCTCTATACATACTATGTTTTGTGCCCGTATCTGATTTTCAAAGCTTTATATTGTGCAATGGTGCTTATATTTAACTAACATTCTAATATTTGGTTTAAAATGCAAAATTTAATTAAACCTTATCTGTTGTTTCTTAATTTATTTGCTAACAAGAGTGACAAGTTGATCAAAGTAACAAAGATGGGGATGTACTTTTAACTGGCACTTGGAGAAATTAGCCTTGGCTACAGAACACAGAGTGTACTTTCTCCCTCCATTTTAGAAGGGAGCTTTGTGGTCTGTCAATTTCTCAGGTTTCTTGGGTGGTGGTTTGTGGTTTTTTTTCATTAAGTGAAGCCCTATTTAGTATGTCAAATGAAGACCTCACAGTTGTATTTATACTCAGAATTAAATTAAAATTAATTCTACTCAGAAGATCACTGCAGTTGTACTGCCTAAATATTGCAGGACTCCAATGCTTGAGAATGGACTGGTGTGCTATTCTTCCTAGTAAACTTGTGTGTTCTAGATTCATTGTGCAACTAAAATGTTGAGTCATTGTGATTTCCTGAATGTTTTATATGTGGGTGGATCATTGCATTTTGGAGTAATTCTATTGCATTATTGTGGCTGTATTGTGGAGAACTAAGGATTTCTTTTTTTCCTTTCAGAATGGTGAGATTCAGCCAGTGAGTGTAAAAGTTGGCGAAAAGGTTTTGCTACCGGAATATGGTGGTACTAAGATTGTACTAGATGATAAGGTAGGTTTCCCACCTTTGTGAATGCAAATGAAGCTTGTTCCCAAAATGCCACAATGCCAGTGAGAAATGCTGTAGTTACTTCATAGGGTGAGCAGCATTCGGGAAAGGCAGTTGTTGATGCTCTAGTGGCAGGAGCTGGATCCAGCCAGCTTCAGGTACCCGTAGCACTTGCTACTTTCACCCCTGCTTAAAAGGAAGTGACCAGAAAAACCTAGAAACCTCTGGCTTGGCCTTTGCTGGCTCCATATGCCGAGCATATATAGGAGGGAAACCTGAAAGGCTTTGAAATTACTGGGGGGATCCTTGCTTTTGACAGGGAAAGCTCGCAGAATTGTCTTCTAACTGTTCTTGCACTCCCTACCACTAAAAATAGTAACTTGGTAGCTTTCCCAAAGAGTATCTTAAGAACAAAAACACCTCTTTCAACGTGTAGAGTTAGTCTTGCTTAACTCACTTTTGATTTTGTATTTCATGACTCTGGTACCCCTGACTTCAGAACAAGAGTATTTGCAAACAACTGATATGACAGGTACTAATATTTCCTTTCTTTGCAGGACTACTACTTGTTTAGAGATGGTGACATTCTTGGGAAATACGTGGACTAAACTTGTTGCAGTATCAGTCATCCATTCCACTAAAATGCTGAAATTTTTCTTTCATCATGTAAATAATGTCCTTTATTTTATAATAACCAGGCATTGAGTCTCTGAAATAAGTTGTGATCTCACTGTAATGATGGAACACAAATAAAAATATGTACAGTCGGAAATCAGTTGCTCTTGCTTGAGTTCCATTGAACAGTGAAATTCAGATGACCACCAACAAGCCTTAATGATTCCAAACGCCACCATTTTATATCCTTATCTCTGTACTGAGATTGTAAAGGTCTTTACAATAAATATCTAAAACTATTCTGCTTCTGTCTCAGTTTCTACTATTGCTCAGTGAAACTGAGTCTCACTTGTGTAATGAACCAATATCTAAAACATTTCAATTTTAGTAGTGCATTATTTTCCCTAAACTTGTATGAAGTTGGGAGATGAGTTTAAAATGGCTTTCACACATGCAGTGCTGAAGGGGACTTATCAGCTAGTTCCCTTCTACACTGACCTTTATCTTAGATAACAGATGTTTTTTAACTTCTGTTAGCATTAGCTAAGACACTGGTACATTAGAAGATTAGAGCACACAAACCACCCCGCCACAAACAGCCTGTCCCACAGCCATCGAAAAGCTTGGTACTAGTCATATCTGTGCTGGAACAAAATTATCCAGTTGATAGATGAAACAGATAAGAGTTATAATGTTTTTTCTTACATACATCTCCATGAATTTTGCCAATAGAAAACAAGTAACTTCCCTCCAGAAGTTAATCAGCAGAATTGGGACTGATGCTGATCTTACAGCAACTGTCTTTACTGATTACTACATTATCTCAGGCCAGATCTCCAGCTTTCCTTTAACTTAGTAGAGAGCTGACTTCACAAACTCTATTTCCTTTATCCTTAATGCAACATTCTTAAATAGCAAGGCATTTACTTAAGTAATGCTGAAGCAACAAATTTGCGTATTTTAACCACCCTGTCCTGCCTTGGAAAAGGATTCAAGGTTATTCACACAGGAGTAGACAAATCTGCGCTTGATACAGTTTGTTCCTAGTGCTGCCTTCAGAGTCAGTAGACATATGGTGGTCTAGTGCAGCTTAACTGCCTTGAAATGTTTTCATGTAGTCTTACATGAAACAAATCTATACTGATTGTTGTTGCTACTGCAACTTTAATAACAGTAGTCAAATGGTTCTTTTTCTCATTACATTCATGATGTTCAAAATCAACAGTGCTACATACACTACAAGCCTTAATACTTTCCAGAACTTTGGTAACTGCAGAGGGGAAATTCAGCTTTGACGTACTCTCAAACGCACTGTATTTTCTGCCAGGGCAGTTTCATGTCCCTCCTCCCCACAGCTAAACTTCAGCACAGAGGTGAAGTGGAGCTGCTTTTCTACCTAGAAGGTAGTCAGCACCCAGCTCTTCCATTAGCAGCTACATCTGACAGCCTCGGCTGCACCGGCTTTTGCTTCCCCACAGCTGGGTGCTGTGCTGCTCATTGGCTTTAGAGCTGTAGGCAAACCAGGCAGAAGTTACACTGTTCAGGCAGTTAAACTCCCACTGAACTGAAATGCACACTAAAAGGGAAGATGCTAAATTAGAAAAGTATGTTTTGGTATAAAAGGCCTACTTCTTGAAATCAGCCCTATAGAAGTTTTACTTCAGGAGTTTACAGCAGGGCATGTTACAGCTGAAACAAGATTATCACACTATGAGTATCTTAAAAGAAAATTGATTGTGTAATGAAACAAACTTATTGAGTAGTATTATCTTCCTCTAGAGCAAGCATGGCTTTATCTTCCATGATTAGCTAGGTGTCCTGGTGTAGTCACATACAAGAGGGGGAAGGTATTCAGCATATTTACAAATGCCTTAACTTACAGAAACTAGAGCATGTCCTGAGGAGAAAAAGACACAGTAGGAATCAGCTCCCAACAGAGGAACACCTGGGCGTGACATTTCAGCATTGCTTTCGATAATGGCTTGCAGAGACACTCTTTGCAGAGGGTCCCCGCTCACAGCAAATAATTTTGTGATGTTTTACACCCCCCTGGGGGTGTGATTGAAGGGCTGGTGACGCAGAGGTAGCACATACCCCCTTACTACTCGCACCCCACAGCCAGGGCAGCACCCAGCAGGAGAACGCTGGCCTCGCACAGCAGCGCTGCCGAGCACGCCCCACGCGAGTCCCCCCCTCTCCCCCAAACCCTAGTGCTGGCCTGTGCTGCTCAGCCCCAGCAGATTTTCATCAGCTTGATATCATGCTTATTTAATCAAATATTTAGCACGGCTGTATCTACTAGTTTAAAAACAAAAGTCACAGTTCCATGAAAACTTTCATAGGAATAAGTAATTTATGGGTACGGAGAGGGAAAAAAAAAAAAAGCCTTCCTAGGCCTAGTCAAAGGGAGGACGTTATTGAGTGTCTGCTGGATCGACAGACAGAGAACATTTTATTCTTGCACCATGAGGCTATCACTGCAAGCAAGGACAAGGTAACTATGACATAGCAAAGTTGATCCATCTGCTGTTGCTGCTTTTGAGTCCACGAGTGCATGCCAAATTCTATAACCCCCAGGTGCTATCGGGGAGGACAGAATCAATCACAAATGCTCTTTCTTTGCTGTGTTGTTCCTGTAGGAATCTAGACTTCTTTATTCCTCTGTTTTCTAGACTATTTCAAAGCTCTATTTTTAGCAACACATGTTACATATTGCCCTAGCTGCTTTTTGGGGGGATACAGTTCTTCCCAGCCTTTCCTCAGGCTGTCTGAATCATAAAGAAACAAGGTGGATTCCATCTACTTTTGCTACTTTCCTAACATTTCAGAACTGCTTCCATCAGCAGCAGCTATACTGTTTTCAGAAAACCTTTATCGTCTGGCTATGTTATCCTGCCACAGTAAGCAAAGGATGAAACTTCTAGAGACCAGTAGAGAAGAAAGGAAGGCCAGGTCCCTAACAGCACAGGAATGGTCAATAAGGTTTTGGCCAAATACTCCATTTTTCACCCTGGATGGTCTTATGACATGACAACGAGGACCAAGTGAAAAACAAAAGATTACCATTGTTCATATTTTGTTTAAAAACAACTTGAAATCAAATAAATCAAAACTAATGAGCAGCTTCCAGGAATATGGTGTTAATTATCGAGGGGCAACACAAGAGACCTACAGACTTGCAACATCCTCATTAAGAAACACTGCAGATTTCTTTCCTTCTTCTGCAAACCCGTGAGGCAGTTGCAGATTGACCTAACAGATATGGACTTCTCTGAGAGGTATTTCTTCATAGCCAGATTTATTTGCATTTTAGAAGCAAGATGTCCATGAAATAAAAGTCAGGGACAAATGAAAATGTCAAATACCCAACTCTTCTGTGCTTTAGATATCAGTTAAACCTTGAAAATGATGATAGGGAAAACAAAACAAAAAAGAGACGAAACAAAAGAACAAACACCAAAGCCAAAATCAAACAAGCTGCTGAACTGTAAGGGATTCAAACAGCTAGAATTGCTTTTATTTTGGGACTAGCTAATTATAATATCAATCTCATAAAAAATGAATGTTGGATTATGGCTGATCGAATGAGGTACAGGGCATTTGTACCCTTCATTCTAATGCACCGATTTCTCCCCATGTTATTAACCTTTTCATGGCTTCTTACACAAACTGCTAGGAAGTGCTGAGTTTCACCGCGTGCCTCAAATAGCTGACACCTCTGGGGCAAGAAGGCTGACCAGGGGTAAAAGAGTAACTAATGGAAACTGAACTCGGGTCCCTACAGTTAGGAATGCCACCCCCGGGTTACAGTGTAACACGGAGGGAGCTGCCCTGGCTGTCAGGAGAAGCTGCTGGTTAGCCGGGTGCCTGCACACAGGCAGGAGATGACCCCGTTACCCATTTCTCAGTGTTTGCCCATTGTCCAGCTTTCAGCTCTAACTTGGCCTCCAGAACCTGGCAGGACCCTGGTCACAGCACTGCCCAAGCCAAATGAGTATTCAAAATGTGCTTTGCTTTCTGATAGGAAAGCCTAATTAGAGATTTTTCATTGTTTTCAGCCCAGAAATGTTTCACATACTCATAACTCTCATTGGGTAGAAGGAAGAGGTTTTAAGATGGGGAAGCACATGTTATTTGGAGCAAATGAATTGAGTGTGTGGGGGGGAAAATCACACTTAGCATTCACTCTGAAATGCAGTGGAACGAGGGGCAGCATCAGGTTCGCCACTTCCCAGGAAGCAACACATACAACTGCAACCTTTTATTTATTTATGTATTGCATAAGAGGAGGTATCTCTATCTTGTTGCTCCATTATTCTTGCTTACAGGAAAAAAAAAAAAGCAATTCATCCTTACTTAGCTATTCTGCACTCCTTTCTACCATCTATCTTCCAGAAACAAAACAGCTTCCAAATAAATTTTTTTTTGCTTATCCTATAGAAATAACGTGAACCACTCTAGTCTTCCAAAATATCTATTTGCTTGTAACAGGGCAAATAGTTGGCTATTTATCAGCCAACTATAAGCTAACAGTGCCTTTATGTTTCCTTCTCAAATACAGCCAACACTTGTAACACTCAATTTAGTAATCCTTGACACCCAAGCTGTTTTCCATTACCACAGCAGCCTGTGACCTTTGCACACCAAACTCACAAATCCTGCCTTTGAAGACCTAGAAATGCTTTGTACCTAACACCATTTGAAGCATTTTGCCCCAAATTACTGCTGTTGGGGTGGTGTCTCTTCATTATTCTTAGTACTAACGACTGGACTGGGAGTATTTGTTCAACAGTTCCCATCCTTATGGTTTATCTTGTACAAAATTTCATGGAGTCAGTTGTGCTAGACTTGTGTAGAACCTCAGAGACCTGTGCAGAGCAAGTGAGGACTGACCTTGCAGGAGAGCATGCACGCCATCAGCTGCTGACTAAGAGATACTGATGAAACGGGATGAAATCTGAAAAAAAAAATTAAAAAATATGCATTTTCTCAGCAACCAGCCAGCTCGTTAATCTCTTGAGACTTCACCTCACAAAACCACCAGCTGTGCCGTCCTGAAACCGGCCTCACCGTGCAGCTGAGGCCGCACCGAGCGGGCACCCACCGGCCCGGACAGAAAGGAGCAAAGGGCCACCCTTAAAACCACCCCCATCTCCCGTGTGTGTGTGTGTGGGGGGGGTGTCCCTCACACGAGCCTCTCAGCCTTCGGGGTGCGACCCGCGGAGTGTCCCACAAGGAGAGCCGAGGAAGCCGCGGCGGCTCCGGCCGGCCGGCCAGCCAATCGCCCCGCGCGGGGAACGGCTCTTCCGCGCACCCCCGCGGCCGGGAGAAGGAGGGACACGTACCGAAGCGGCCGGGAGAAGGAGGGACTCGTACGGCAACGCCCCTCAGAGCCTCACCGCCCCTCAGAGCCGCCCCCCGCCTCACGGCCCCTCAGGGCCCGCCTCACGGCCCCTCAGGGCCCGCCTCCCGCCTCCTCTCGCGAGACCCGCGGCTGTTCCCGCTCCCCGCCGCGCGACGGCCGTTGCTGGCCGTCGGCTGTTCCGCCCCTCCTCCCTCCCTCCCTCCGCCCGCGACGGCAGCGCCCGTTCCTCCCCCTCGCCCGCC
>NW_015090990.1:17120786-17166444 GCF_001431845.1 Calidris pugnax | reverse complement strand
GCCCGGCTCCGCGGCCTCGCTTTGTTCCCCACAGCCGGGCCCCGGCGGCGGGGGAGAGCGGGCCGCAGGCGTGGGTCGGGGGCTGCCGCCTTCCCGGCCGGGGCCGGGGCAGAAGGTGGCTCCGGCACCGGCTCCCCCGCGTCTTTCCGGCGCCCTGCTTCCCTGGGGTTTCCGGGCGCTGGGTCGGGAGGGCGAGTCGTGTGACAACGTCCGGGTGGGTGGTGGGGTGGAGCGGCGTCCCCGGGCCCGGTGGCTGTCACCGGCGGCGCTGCCAGGGCCGGGCATGGCCGTCCCCCCCCGGCGGGTGCAACAGCCGGGTTTGTGCAGGGGCAAAGCGCTGCGGCCCAGCTCCTAGGCTGTCTTCGGGCACAGGGCTGTGTTTCTGGTGCTGACAGTGTCCGACTGTTAAAATATCCTGCTGTCAAAATACCGAATGCGTAACCAGCCGATGGGGCTGGGAGCTGTGCATCGTCAGGGGGGCGATACCTGGGTTGTGCCTCTGGGGAGAGAACTCATCCCTCCCTTACGTAATCGGGGAACCTGGGCCGTGGTCAGATCCTTTCTCTTCATCAAAAGGAAATCGATTGATTTCTGGGTTTTCAAGGTCATCTTGAACAGGTACAGCTCAAACACCTAAGCTACGTTAGATTACTTCAGTGATGTCATTTTCCACAAGGCTTTTTGGTGAGCAGAGCTCTCGGTCAGAAACAGAGCAGGGTATGACATGACGCTGTAAGAAAATGCACCTCCTTTCTCCTCCTGCTCCTTGTCAGAATGTACAGAGGTAGAATCATTACACAAGCCTGTAAACCAGTTCATTCCATACATGTTTAATCTATGAAGGAAATGGAATATTAAGTGCCTTTGGTTTGATAAGTTTTGGGCATTCTGAAAAACAGTAAGCTGGACATAGAACTAGATTTGGTTGAATTATAAAGTGTATTAAAAAGTTCAGGTAGGTTGAAGAATTTTGTGTATATTGATGCAGTCATACAACTTTTTGTGTGTGTCTGTATTTAAGTTATGATTTTGGATGATACTGGCATAGCTATTCAGTACGTAAATAACAATTACTCCATGATACTTCAGCAGTGGATGTTCACTGCCTTCTCTAGGGATGAGTATTCTCACCAGAGCAGATTGCTGAGCTTTACAGTTGGAACGTTTTCATTGAGTCATTATGGCTACGGGAGGCTGATGTGCAGTATCTCTGGTTCATGAGAGGGAGTAGCACCAAATTTTAGAGGCAAAAAATGCAAAGTAAGAAAATGCCTCCGTCTGGGAGGATGACAGTTGGAGCAGATGTGAATTGCTGCAGAGCACTGCTGTACAGCTGGGGCTGAGGTGAAACTTCAGATTGGTTTTATCATTAACAGTACTAAACAGAGTGGGTTAGCAGAGCTGATAACCATCCAGTTATGCAGCATACTGACCATACCAAAAGAATGTCATACCAGGTCAGGCCCACACTGCCTTTTATTATCTCAGTTTAAAGAAGATGGTTTTGGTGGTGTGTTATTCCTAGAATATACTGGGGTTTTTAGTTTAATAATAATTTTATAATGCCGCTCTCTACAGACCTCTTTTCTTCTCCATTCTTGCATGGCCTAACATGTAAAGTGGGCACTCTATGCAAATACTTCATTTAAAAAACACAGGCTATATAGGTGTTACAGCAAGATGTGGGGGAGAGACGATTTTTATGGTACGCTGAGTCACACAGAACTTTGATTTCAAGATGTTCTACTGTTGTGACATTAGGAGCTTAAATCCCATTTCACCCTGTTCTTGCCAAGATTGTGTGCTGCTTCTGTTAAGATGTAGCTTCCTGGAATTGTATAAACTACCTCTACATCTATTTTCCTGCACGTTCAAGCTTATTGTAGGTTGTGTGCTTTTCTCTCCCCTTCTCTTCCTCCCCCCATCATTTTTGTTAAATTGATTTACATTTTTTTTAACAGGATTTCTACAATTGGCCTGATGAATCCTTTGAAGAAATGGATAGTACGTTAGCTGTTCAGCAGGTATTCTTGCTCACGTGAAATGTTGTTATGAAGTTCAGTTTCCCAAGTTTTGTATTTTGGTAAAAATATGCTATTTATCTGCCTGGAATGTTGCTGCACAGAAGTGAACTTCATAAGCACCCTGTGTATATTTAAAAAAATGAAATTATTAACTGTGTATCCAAAAATAACTAGAATTCCCATGTCTGGTTTAAATAAATCAGATTTAAGAAAATGGTGAGGTTTCCTGCAGGGTTCTTTTGTTTTGAGAAGGATGTTGTAAAAAAGCTGTAAAATTTACCCTTTTTTTTACATTTTCTAATTAAGGAAAGGTATTTTTCAAATCTCATGGTTTTTATACCAGTTTTCTTACCCAGCCCATCTACTCTTTAACTTTTTAGTCCATCAATCACTTCTTAAGTAAAGAGGAAACATAAGTCCCTCAAAGATGTTCTAAATATACTGTCTTGCTATAATTACAACAAGATCTGGATTTATTTTTTTCCTCCCCTCCTAGTATATTCAGCAAAACATAAGGGCAGACTGTTCCAACATTGATAAGATCCTTGAACCTCCTGAAGGCCAGGATGAAGGTGTGTGGAAATATGAACATTTAAGGTAAGAATCCATCTTTTGTCAGCATTGTGTCCTGACTCTTGAGTTGTGTGCGTTGATAGTGGTAGTGAGCCTTTTTGAATAGGACAGATCAAAAGTAGCATAAATGAGACCTGATATTTCTACTATTAAATGTTTTTATACTTGGCATTATTTTCTGAATTCCTTGTTCTTTCTAAAGATTTATGGTGTGCTCTGATCTAGTGTTTTTTATGTTTTTAAAGAAAATGTTTATACCTCACTTCAAAAGTTGTTCTTTTGAATATGTAGTAGTGAATTTCCATAGCACTTTCTCCTGGTGTCATCAGTTCTTCAGCTGTACTAACTGGGAATGTGATTTCCAGATGCTCCCAGTGCTGCTTCTGGAACTTGCAGGAAAGTAGGCTTTAGCTGGGAAAGCAAGAGTACCCGTGTCTTACAGTTCTTTTTCTAGTTGTAACGAAACTCAAAACTTCTTGTCCTTCTTTCAGTCTGTTTTATGCCATATAATAAATACATTCAGCCTAGGTAGTTTGTGCCTGAAAGTATTTTTGAGTTGTGGTGTAGGTTTAAACCCTCTTAATATATACGTAGTAATCCTTTTATCCTGGCATTACTTTAGTGTCCTTATGTCCTGATATTATATTTTTCTTGTAAGTGTGTCTTCTACCTTTCTCAAGGTAGGGATAAGAATAGTTCTAAACTGCTCCTAGATTTATATATCCTTACTTTTTGCCTCCTGTTTTTATTTTTCTCTCCTTTGGTCCACAATAGTTCCAATAGATGTGGGTAATCCTCAAAAGAGGAAAAAGTGTCCACATACAATTGCAAAATACACATTTTAAGCATTTCCTCTGTCCTTTCACATACACTGAAAACCATTATCGGTTCATAGAAGTGACTTGTCACTAAATACTTGGCCCTTTTGGAAAATTTATTCAGGTTTTTCTTGCAGAATGGAGGGTGAATTCTCTTAAAGAATGCACTTTCAAGTTCATTCTAGTGAAAGCAGTACTTCTAGAAGTCCCACTCCATTCATGATCTGTGGTGAGACTTTAGCCACTTAATTGATCTGGAGGAAGTATATCTTAGAAGGATAGAATGATGCAGCTGTGTGAAGTTAAAACTTACACTCTTAAGAAATGAATTTTCTCGAAGTTTTCTTTTTTTTTTAAAAAAATAAATCTGTACTTGTGAAATACAGTTTGTTCCATAACAAAGTTGGTATCTTAAACACATCCACTGAATTATTGGTTAAGCTCAGCCTCTGCTGTCAGGTAAGAATTAAAATATAATTGTTTTGCTGAGTAAAAAAAAAAAATGCTGGTGCAAATTCAGTTTCTGTCAACTTGTAGTCTTTTTATAGCGTGTTAATTCCTAGTCTTTCGACTTTTAGGTGTGTGACATCAGCTGAAATTATTTGGTGGTATTCTTTAAAGATTATTTTTTTCATGTTCTGATGTGTTTTTTCCACTTTACAAGAATCATTTCCAAAAACATTAAGAGGTCTGTGAAGATCAGAATGTATAACGTTATTTCATATTAGATGTTTCCAGTGGGAAAACCAGTTCTTGATTTTGATGCTGCTATGTTTAAATTTTTTTAGACAATTCTGCCTTGAGCTCAATGGACTAGCTGTCAAACTTCAGGTAATTCTTTTCTTGATATTTTTATATTGTATCAGAGAGGAGACACTTTTTTGGTAAGATGCAGAGTTTGCAGAACTTTCTTCTTCTAAATTTATACACATAGACTTAAGCAGTGGTTTGAGGTAAGAGCTTTTTTAGGGTTTTAAAGACTTATGGCAAATAAACCTTTTTGGTGGGGGACAGGGCAAAAGAGTGATTTGAAAAGATCAGCTCGTTTTTGCTGTTGGGTGGTTTTCCTAACTGAACAATTGTTTTAACAGAGTGAATGTCACCCCGACACGTGTACTCAGATGACAGCAACCGAACAATGGATTTTTCTTTGTGCAGCTCATAAAACTCCCAAAGAGGTACGGATGTATTTTGGAAAACTGACCCCATTGATGTGGGATTTCTTTTCATCGTTTATATGCTCACGGGGAGACTGCTATAGGTGGCTTGGTCAAACTGAGAGCTTATGTGGGTTAAGAACATCACTTGCGGGTTCCTTCTTTCCCATTCTGTTTACAAAAGAACGGGATGAGGTAGGAAGGAGCTGCTTTTTTACCACAGTATGAGAGACTTTGCACATTCTCCTCTTTTCTCTTTTAATTTGTGTTGAGACAGCCTGAAACTCAATGGAAAAAGGTCTTTGTTTAATTGAAAGAGGAGCACATGCTGAGAATAGGCTGACCTCTTCAAACTTTGGTGTCAATCCGTAGCAGTAGACATACTAAGCCCTGACACTCTGAAAGCCACGGCACATGCGCGTTCTTAGGGAAGTAGTGGAATCATAAAAATACTTTATGTCGAGTGGGTTATCAGCATGGCAGTAGCTTATCTATCTGAGCGTCCAATTACTTTAAACTTTGTTCAGCTCTTCTGTTGAAGCACTTGTTAGATCTTTTTTTTTTCTTTTTTTTTCCTTCAGAAGGTCTTTGTTGCTAGTGGTTATGGTAGTAGTGCAGTCTGTCAGATTTGTCTTTGTATTTCACCTTCCTTCCAGAGTAAGGTATTGGTTCTTCTTAACCTTATCCTTTTTGTCCTGTAAGCTTTGGTTTGGATTTTTTTTTTTTGTAATTTCCTGAGATGGCTTGATTTAGCTCTGAAGGCCAACTTCTTTCCCACTCCCTCCTTTAGCCCTCCTCACCACTCAGTATATTGGCATGCAGGAAGTCTCTGTTAGTCAGGTAGACTGGAGAACTCCAGGCTGCTTTTCATCTCTGAACACACATGGTGCATCAGCTGTTTTCCATGTTGGTAACAGCTGTCAACTAATGGTCAGATAGTGGGTGATGCAGCCCTGAACTGCTGACAGAAACGTGAACTGAGAAGTCTTTTTCTTGAAATTGGGGAATGGCAAAATGGGCAGACATTCCTGCTCTCAGCCTGGCTTAGTTCATCTTTTCTTTCTTCCTTCTCCTCTACGTGTACGTGATTGCAGAGCCAGGGCTTGGCTTGTTACATACTTAGCTACACTAAAGACTGTTTTTCTTTGCCAAAATTAAAAAAGACTGATATACTTAGGTGCAGGTTTTGGTTTTGGTTTTTGTTGGTTTTGTTTTTGTTGTTTGGTTTGAGGTTTGGTTTTGGGGTTTTTTTGTTGATTATTTTTGATAAGGTGTTAATTTAGGCTGTAAAAGGAGTCTGGCAACTTGACTACATGGGAAATACATGAACTGTGAGGTAATGATAGTCTTTCAGTGTACTTCCAGTATGTATTCTTACTGAACAGCTTTACTTAAGGAGATGCATAAAATTCACTACTTGTGTGCGTAATCACATTTCCATAGTAACTTTTTTCTTGAAATAATTTACGTGGACTGTGAAACACAGAGAACAAACGGCTCGCTTCAGGACAAAATGTAGTTAGACCTTCAGAGAAGCTATGTGAAACTTGTGGGAATAAAAATGACCAGTGATGTTAAAAGCATCAGGAAACATAATGAAAATGTTTTTCTTTAAACAACTTATATAACAGTGTCATGCGTGCACTCCTACACGTGCTCACTCACTCTATGGTTTTGTAGTGTCCTGCTATAGACTACACCAGACACACACTTGATGGAGCTGCGTGTCTTCTGAATAGCAATAAATATTTCCCCAGCAGGTAAAAATGCTTTCTTTTGGGAGGAGGGAGAGAGGGAGGAGGTGGGGGCTAAACACTTAAAAACCACATGGGAATGGCTAACACATTTTTCATGGGCTACTACTGGAAATATCAGAAGTCCTGCAGCATGTGGCACTTGTTGGTAGAGCTCTTGTCACTTTTAAGCCAAGGAAGAATTCCTGCCTATTCAAATACTTTGCCATTTACTGGAGGTATTGGTGGAAACCTAAAGTTTAGTACCTGCTGGTGTCATGGGGCTTCTGTTGGTGTGATGCTAACCTAAATAACAGGATGGCCTTTAGAGATACGCAGTGATTCAAAGGATTTAAAACACTTTGGCACTGAAAGCCTCCAGAAGCCAACACCAATCTTCTGTGGGACATCAGTGACTACAAAAGACAGAGACTGAGTGTTCTGAGTGGGCAGCCTGCATGCTGGGCCATGGAAGCCTAACTGGAGAAGTCGAACCTGTGCTTCTCTAGGAATCTGGTATTGGCAAGGAGTTGTTCTTCTTCCCTTGGCCCACCAATGCTAGAAACCAGAAATTCAGCCTGTAACTGTTACTCCATTAACTACAGGCAAAACTTATAGTCAGAGTACAATCTTTAAATGTGAAGTGTGCACCAAAATTTTAATTTTTGTTGCAAAAATAAGCAATCGCAGACACAGATACCTGCAACACTTAAGTCTGTTATTTTCACATGCAATTATATAGTAGAGTATTAACAATGGGAATTCATGTCAACAAGTGTCTCGGGAGTCGTTTTGGCAGACCTGGTTTGTAACCTCTCTCCTGATGCTTACAGGGTTAGCATAAAGGAATCCTCTGTAGCCAAATTAGGATCAGTGTGCCGAAGGATTTACAGAATATTTTCACATGCTTATTTTCATCACCGGCAGATATTTGATGAATATGAAGTAAGTAGTTTCAAATTACATCTTGAAAGAAGGGCGTTTACTGAAGTTATAGCTGTGATGTAATTATATTACGCATTTTCTTTTAATCCTGCCAGAAGAGCTGCATTCAAGTGAAGTATTGATTATAGTAGATTACAGTTGAAATGCGTATTATGCATACATCTATATAAACAAAAATTAATTTATATAATTAGTTTACCCAGTTATGGTTTCCCTCATTTGGATAAAAGGTCAGAATTTGAGAGGTTTTGTACAAATTCATCTTGTTTTAAAGATTCCTGAATGTATTCAAGCACTTGGTATAGTTAGTACTGTTTATGTACACATTTCCTGTTTGTATCCGTTACACAACAGTTAAGGAATTATAATTGTAAAACTGCAAATAAACAGAATAACTGGTGGCAGCTTGTGCACCAGTAACTTCCAATTATTATTTTTTTTAAATGGAAAAGTAGAAATTTGTAGAAAGAAATGAGATAAGGGCTATAACTGAATGTAAAAGGAAACCCTTGCCAAATCCCATTTGTGGTTGCTGTAACAGCTGTGGAATGGTTGTGCCCTGTTCTGTTGGGGATAGTGCATGTAGGAGGAGTTTCACAATGCCCTACACTTCTCTTTTGGAGAGTAGATCAGGACTACCTTGATTCTTGACTATATTGTTGTCTAAGTGCTGTTGAATTGAGCTGTAACTTCAGCTTGAGCTTCAGTAGGTTTGTCAATTGCAGTAACAACTTTACAATTAAATTTACCATTTAAGCATTACTACTATATTCTAAGACTTGTAAATCTAATGAGGCAGTTACATATAATCAGTGGGGTTTTTTTTAGTATGTTCTCCTCAATTGTTTAAAATATTCCTTCTGTATATATTGTGTTTTCCCCTTTTTTTCATCTCCAGAATGAAACTTTCTTGTGTCACCGGTTCACTAAATTCGTGATGAAGTATAATCTGATGTCCAAGGATAACCTGATTGTACCAATTTTGGAAGAAGAAGTGCAAAATTCAGTGTCAGGGGAGAGTGAGGCATGATGGGAAGGGCAGTACAGGAGCCTGTACTGAATATAAACAAAACATTATGTACTGTATATATCATTTTAGACACTTCAATCATGTATCCTCATAGCTTTGTTTAGTATACTTTTTGTATGCTGTGTGCATTGCCTTTTAATATGGGAAATACTTTTAAGTTATTCATGAGCTGTATATTCATCAATGTGGCACTCATGGTTTTTAAATAAAAGTAGTAGTATCTGTTTATAATGCCTGTTAATAAAAGAATTTACAGTTCTCTAAAATTGCTGCTAAACAATCATTGAATCACAATCCTGAAGATGTGTCTGATTGGGTGGGAGAAAAGTGAGATTAAGATTTCACAGCAAGCCATTTTTGAATGCAGTAGATATTAAGTCTTAGTTCAAAGATTATCACCTTAAATATATAGTTCTGCAGGAAGCTTCTTGCAACGTAGCTTATTCCTAATTTAGCTTTTATTTTTTTAAGATGGCTTTGAATATTTACTTTTGGATGTGCATATTCCACTGAGTATATCCAAATACTAATAGGATCTATAGTATTAGTAATACCAAAAGGACAATTTCACTATGCTCTTGAACATATATATTCTTGATATACATCTAACATACTTTCTGAACTTCTTTTTTTGTTAACAGTAGAGGTTTGTGTACAACAGGGGACAGGTTCTGTCCTGTTAAGGCAGACTTCTGCTGTTCTCCAGTCCACAACTTCTCTAAAGAATAACTGTGGCAGAAAAGTCAATGGCTTATACCTGTGCGTATTTATGGCAACTGCTTACAGATTATACCTCACCTAAATATACGTTACACTACATAACACTGTAGCACTGTCTTTGCTTGTATTCCCAGTAAAAACATTCTAAGTACCTGAAATATCAAACCTGATTCTCTGCAAGACTTAATCATGATTTCAATATATGTTAATGTGTTTTATTCATTCACCTGAAATATATTCTTTGACAGAAAAATGTGGATTCATGCTTCCTTTCCCTATCAGATCTTTATTTCAAGTTGCATTTGCAGATTTGCAATAACTGACAATTTCCATGAGTGCTGCTTAATTCTGTTATGTCTAGAATGATAGAATTAAATGTTTTAGAGATGAATACAGCAGACATACTGCTAAGTGTACATGAATGCAGGGTCTAGAAGCACTAGCAGTGTTTATGGTAAAAGAATTTTGCTTAGCTGTTTAAGATGTTAGCTGGTTGTTTCTCTGAGATTGCCAGGGACCCTCTTTTTATTTCTTTAAGCAGTTCAGAACGGGCTAACTCAGCTAGTTTCTACACTTTGTTTTCTACATTATACTTACTTGGAAACACAGGTGTCCACCTATTTTTATTAAGTCTTTTTTCATAATACACTAAACATGCCTTAAATGCTACTTTTCTTTACATAAAATAAAGCACACCTCAAGCAACTGTACCACCTGGGTATAAACGGAATTTAAACAATGAGAAAATAGAGAGACTAAGCTTAAGTACTTCAGCAGCTGTATTCTTCAGCAGCTCTTTGTGTCTCATGTTTAGCACTGTATTTAATTGTCAGCAGGGTAATTGCACGAGATGTTGTCCGAGTGGGAAGTAGCTGTAGTTACTGTCTATAGAGTTAGCTATAAACTTGCCTTGTATAGAGCAGGTTACCTGATTTCAAGAGGTGTCTTGAAGCGTGTACTGCAGGTGGGAGGAGTGGAGTACTGGAGGTAGTCAAATGTATTTAGTCTTGTTACAGGCTGCTGTTGGACCATCCACGGTGTGGTTCTTCCTACAGTCGCTCCGCGTGCTTACATGCCGTGGTGACTGAGATGGGCAAAAACATGTAACAGGTGTTGCTAATTACATTTCCTCTACTAAATTGAAAAAAAATAATGATGTGGTGCTCAGGACTGCATTAAAATTTTCAACCTCTTTTCTTCCTCTTTTGCTTTAAGAGTTTCACTTCAAAACAAAACTTGGGAAGTTTTAATCCTGTTTATTCTCATTCAGATTTGCACTGTAAAGTTGACTTGTTCTACTAAGCTGGTTTTATATAAGGCTTAAAGTGAAACACTGCTTGTATTTTCCCTTGCTATTGTTTACATGAGTACTGTGTACACACATGTGCCTGAATGGTACCATAAAACTTCAGTTAGCCTAAGCAAACCATTGATTTGTCTAATAAATATTAACAGGTTTAATTTAGACTCTACATAATAGGGAAACTGAGACTGTCTTTGAATTCTATTGTAAGCAAAAAAAGGATGAAATTAAACTGTTTCTTTATCCATACCGCTATAGTTTGGTAAGTGATTCTCATTTTTCCTGTCGTCCAAGAATGCAGGCACCGAGTGCTTCCGAGAGAGTGTGGTGCTCTCCCTCCTCTGCTACAAGATGCACTGAAGTGAAGGTGTATTTCTTCTTTCAAAAGTACAGAAATACAATACTTATTAGTACCTTGAAGTCAGACTTGAAATTTATACATCTCTCCAATCAGAAAATGCTGGTTCTACAATTACAGAGTAAGGGGAGCTGAGAAGAGAACCTTTCAGATACCCAAATGAGCACATGATGACAGCACGTCACAGAGGCAAGGGCGTATTGTAAGCAAAGGGTGCTTCAAATGACTTTTCTGTTCGTCACTGAGGTTCTCCTGATGTTTGGATTAGCACGTCTTGCAACAAGTCGGCCACAGTGATTTTGGTACTTCCCTTTTAAGATTTCCATTCTCTCAGATGTTGTCAAAGTTCATCTGCTTAAACAAATCAGAATATGTCACCAGACCAGTTCCTCTAAAACACTTTGTCTCTTTCAAGGAGTGCTTACTTGAAGTCAGGAATGTTCACTTCTTTACCTTTATACCTGCTGTCCAAATTCCGATACAGGAATTTGGTTTTGAAAAAAAAAATCTAAATCCCAACTAATGCTACGCTCTAAATTAAGCCATAGGGAATTGTCAAGACAGCAACCTGCACCTTGAACCTTTGAGAGATTAATATACTAAGAACAAGGAAAACCTAACCAGCTTTTAAAAGAGGGCTGTAAGTCTAACAAGCTTTGCCTTGTAAGATGTACAGATGTACACGTGTCTGCAAAAAAGCAGTTCATCTAACTCAGTTAATGGCAGTGGGAGACAACCATAATAAAGAAACTGGTAGCTGATTTGGTAAGTGCTTTTAATGGTGAGAAGCTTCCTATCAGAAATATAGAAAAGATCTTGGCTTTACAAAAAGAAAACAATTATTTTACAGACCAGAATCACAGAAGTTAAGCAGCAGTTTGTCGCAGTTGACCAGGTATGTAAATAAATTGTTGTGACAATTATGAGCAGGGCACAAAATTCTTTTTACAGTGGAGAGTTCCTCCCTACTTGTAAACACTAGAAGAGTATTTCCTCCCCAAGCAACTTAAAGTATAAACAGTCTTTTACAGAAGTTCATGAACAGGGTTGGTTGCCTTCTGTCTCTCTTCTAATAGTTGCAGGGCATTTCTCTTGTCACACACAGGTAAGGGGCTTCTCTATTACATTTCAGACACACACACTTCTAATTGAAGCCCTATTATTGAATAAATAAGTGCACTTTTGCAAGTAAGAATTTTTAACTACAAAGGAAGAATTAGATGTTCCATCATTTGTTTTAGAAGCATTTTCAATTATTTCTGATTCAGCGGGTGGTTTATTCTGTGTTCTTCAACTACTGCATGGAGCCTAAATGTAGCCCTGTGAGGTGAAAGACAAGAGAGCTAGAAAAACAACTGAGATTAATGTTTCTACAGCAGGGGCAACTTTACATACTGTGAGACAAATGGCATTAAAATAAAAAGCTGTCCCTAACTATATAGGAACCGTTGAGTGGGTTCAGAGGAAGCACTTGAGCGTATTTACACTGAATAAAAAACAAAAAACCCCCCAAAAACCCCCCAAACCAGACAGAAATTCACAGGAGTTTGCAGCCCAGTCAACACCTGTGAGATGGCAGAGCAAGGACTAAAGCACAGTTAAAACTGTGGGCCCTGAAAAAGAATATGGCTGTATTTCATTTTAAGAAGAAAAGCCTTTCCTGCTAGAAGTGGAGATGTTCTAGAGTGTTCCTGTGGACATCCAGAGCATGCTCAATTCCTACCCTTGTTCCCAAACAGAATCTCCTTTGTGTACATCCCATTATTTGTAAGAGGAAAAGTTCTTCCAAAAAAATACTAATTTATTGCAATTTTTTTGCATTCTCAACAGCTGACATGAAGAGATCTCAGTTAAAAGTTAAATGATTCTTTTTATCTCATAAATATATTCTGGAAAAGAATAACTGCATTCAATTTAGTACTTTACACATTGTAACTTGTTATATAAATAGCTGTAGTTCAGTTTTGGTTTAGGATTCACTAGTGTTAATCATCTTAAGCAGGGACACTGCTTTATAAAAGAAAGTACATCAAAGAAATTACTGATGAGCTCTAACCTGGAATATTCAGAATTCCTAGGGGTTTTGACCATTTTTTGCCGCTTTTACAGGTTTGACCATAAAATTACACACACCAGAGTTTTAGAAAACTGGTGAAAAAGACTTCTAGAAGCAGTGCAACGTATTTCCATAAACCAGCTGTTATCCCATTTATAATATGCCAGTTGGATGTCTTTCTGCCAGAGGCAGACTAAACATGTATTTTCATAATTTTTTCCACATTTGCATACCAGGGAGGAGATTCCTGCTACTGCCTGACCATGACCCGTGGCTCACAGAGTCGTGGGCTGCATGAGAACCCCCGTTGGTGGGGTGACCCTCCTCCATGTGGTGCCCCCAGACAAGGAACAAACATGAGGTTCGTGCCCCACCATCTGTGACCTTGAGATGCTGGAGGGAAAGCAGGGAGAGAAGCCTTGGGAAGAATGGATTCCTGACCATGCCTACTACCACAGGTACTCCTGTGCTGCCCTGCTGGCACATACTTGGCTCTTAAAACACTCATAATTCACAATGGCTTTGCCAGGCTGCCAGCATTTTTCCAAAGAAATTCAAGCAAGAAAATAGAAGCTGCCCTTTTCAGCAATGTGCAATAGGAAAAAGAAGCTGAAGGGATGTCTCCAGCTCCAGGGCTGTAGATATTTTTTTAGAGGTGGGGGGGTGGGGGGTGGGAAAACCCCAAACCTGCTACAAACAGTTGTTAGAGTTGCTCTTCCAAAGTGGAAAAATAAACAAGCCTGCCTACGACAATTTCATAATGAAACTGGGAAGCAGCTCCAGAGCAACACTCATTTCATGCTCCTACAATGACAATCAAAGTAGAAAGGGTTTCCCCTGCTCCGCCCTACCTTGTAAAAATAAACTGAAATAGCACTAAGGCTTTGTACTACATTCGCTTATCAAAACAAATGCAACTTATTTTCTTTCATGAGTTACTTTTTGCTTATTGAAATAAGCAGCTTCTTTCCTGCACAGCTCCCCCCGCCACAGACCACAGCGACTTCCACCCCCTGCTCGTCTCCCAGGGTGCTCCTTTGGGGTCAGTTCTCAGTGTTCCTGTCACTGCATTGATTTGCCCACTGCCCGTAGTGCCAGCAGCCACCCCTGTGCCCAGGGACTCCCACCCGGGTGATGGGACACCGCAGCGGGGAGCAGGGTGCTGCAGTTCAGTGTAGTCACAATTCTCTCACGTCTGCAGTGCCTGTCTCTGTGTGTTGTACTGCAAACACCGAGAGAAGTCTTGGGGATTCATTTGCCCAGTTCTGTTCCGATTTCTTTTTTTTGACCAAATTATTCTCCATTAGCTTGTGGCAAGCATTTATAGCTTTTGCTTCTAAAACTAATGGAAAACCGCAATTTTTAGTTAGAATCACATTTATCTGTCGCAAATGCATTTTTATCCAGCTTTTCCTCTGTAAAATGTTATTTCAACACAGCAGCATAAAAATAATTCCTGTTCATGCCTGTCCCCACAGAGCCCTGCCAGTGCCAGCCTCCCCAACACCAGCAACTCCTCCCCACGGTGAGGATGGAAGCACAAAAGCTTCAGCCTTTCCTCTGAACACTCCTTCTGGTATTTGACACAGTTGAATACGCTTGACCCAGTGTGAGATACATTTAGCTGAGAAATTTTTTATGTATTTATCAGCATATCTGTATATAGTCCATCACCTAATATTGCCTATTAAATTTAATCTACTACTTCCTCCTGTGTATTATCAGCACCATTGTGCACCTTGCTGTCAAGGCTTCTTAGTGAGTTTTGCAAAATACTTTTTCACAGGCTGCAAGTTACTTTCAGAGGATGAGTGGTTCTTTATTTCCTCTCACAAGTAAATAATGAATACGTCATGACACAAGCTACGTGCTCAGATAGCTTTTGGCTCACATGCACAAGGAACCCTCGTACGAAAAACCTGTGTAGGTGAAGTAATATTACAGGAGGAAGTGTCTGCCTACAGCCTCCAGAGGTTTTCTGTAGGTACCAAGTCTGAACATACCTTAAATTATTAACACTCTAGTCTAAGACTTACATTTCTCTAGGCTTTTGAGTTTATGCAAGGCAAAGTGAAAATTACATTAAAACTTAACAACAGCCAGATAGTTCATTTTTTCCCCTCACCAATATTTACAACACCCTTTAAAACAAACAAACAAAAACAAACACACAAAATCAAGTACTCCTCCAGCTTGTGGAAAATACTAAACATCTTAATTCCTTTCTTACACAATTCAAACTGTCACTGTTTTGCAGCATTTGCTTCATTGCTTGTCAAAAGCATTAACAAGTTAGCAGAGCACCCAGTCATGCAGTTGTTCTATTAAAGAGAGACAGAAAACCGAATTATTTTGCAGTAGTATTATTACTACAGTAGGATTAACACAACAAAGAAACAGACAAAAATACAAAAAGAGTCTTAAGAAAAATTGTAAGATTATACCAATGCATTTAAAGTAGTATGATTTAAAAAAAACAAACAACAAAACATTTGTGTGAGTTATGTACATGTCCATCTGATGCAGTTACTTACTTTATCACATACACGTGACCTGAGTGACTCCATCTTCCTGGTCAAATTGTCCATCATCCAGTTCCCTTAATACTCCATCACTGCTACTGAATCCTGGAAAGCCTCCATACTGGGAGGATCCCTCCTTGATCCAACATTGCTTAGAAGAAGATAGGTGAAACTCATCAGGTGGTTGACCAATTTCTATAGGGCGAGAAGTAGCTGTGTCTAATCCAACACTTCTGCTAGAGACTTTGCCTTTTTCCTCTCCAATAATTTGTCTTAAGGATTTCTTCTGAAATACAAGAAGATGGTTAAATGTTAACTTATTTAGGGGGGAAAAAAAAAAAAGCAAAACGCCTTGTAACAAGTCACACATGGATTTAATACCAGCTGAATTTTAACATAAAGCAGTATTTAACACTCCAGTTTAATCTATGAACTCCTCTGAAGAAAAAGCCTCTGACATTTTTTGCTCTCTATAAATAAGTTTCAAGAGAGACAAAAAAAGGTATAAAACATAGTCAAGATTCAACTAAGAACAAATGCCCAGAAAAAGTACTCCAGCAGGGTTTGATTCTTATGTAGTGCTTGGCAGCTCTGGAATGATTCACAAATCTTAAACTATGCTAAAATCAGCTGTTTGAGAAAAGCCTTCTCTTTATGCCTAACATACACCTCTACCATACTGACATACCTCCTGACTTACTTCTTGTTGAAGTGATGGCTGCCAAATATCAAGAAGGAGAAGAAAGCAGATTGTGATTTGTGCAAACAATAGACCTATCCGGCTATGCTGAGGGTTCTCTGAGGCATCACAAACAAATAAAAGGTTTATTTCATTTTAGCATCAGGAGCTACCCAAGCTACTCAGATAGCTCTGGGATGATGCAGCACCTCCCGAGGCAGTGTCAGTGCCTCGAGTCACAGCAGAAGAACGTGGTTGGGGGAAGCACCCTGGCTCTCTGCCTGAAGCCTTGCTGCCAGCACAAGCATTGCTACACCAGGAGAAGCTTTGCCAGGGGACATCCAGCTAAGAAGGAATCCAGCCTCAGCACAGAGCTGTGTTTCAGTGGGTAAGAGACACACACACTCACACAGGGGGATTTGCACAAAATCTTTAAAAACAGTAACACCTCACAACCGCTTTTGCCATGCCCTGACAAGTTCTGTGCCCCCCTTCTATACATTGCTAAGTTTTTTCTCAAACCCTTTGAAACAGTAAAAACAATGGCCCTTGTGGCTAAAGGAAACGTATTTAGAGAAGCTGTTACAGGATACATTGGGAAATTAAGAGTAAGGGGAAATAGTGTTGCCTCAGGAGAAACAGAAGGAAATAATCTTTGCCTGGATGCCACAGTAAGAGGATGGAGAAGTCTGCTTAAGGGAAATAAAGGAGAAAAAAAAAAAAAGACAAATGAAAAAAACCCAGAAAACTCAAACACTGTGTGGTTCAATCTTGAATCTTCTCTTCTTACCCGTTTCCTTCAAAAAACAAACAGTATGTGATAAAGAACCCAATGAGATAGCATCACTCTTCTAATTCAAGAAGCCTTTGAACCATTACATAAATCATAAGCCAGGCCATAATGCACTATCCCATGAATATACAAGGTGGCAAAGAGATGAGCTGTGAGGACATAAAATATTCCCACGGGGTCTGTTTTCTGAGAGGGGTGTAAGAGACCAGGTAACAGGGTTTTCCCCTCTCAATTCATACAAAAGCAAAACTTTTTAGAAATGGCAATGCTAATTTTAACCCAACAAATAAAAAAAAAAGTAGTCCCAACTACACAAAGCAACCCATACTCAGTGTTGTCATTTTCCAGAATGCAAGTCACAGAGCTCCAAACAGCTGGACCTGCCTCTGGGGCAAAGCTCCTGCCATGGCCAGACCCTGCTCTGGAGAGCTGGAATGTGATGTGATGTGATTAGGGCTCTGGGGACGTGGTAGTTAAGTGCTGGAGAAGGGCTGCATGAGGCTGCTTTCTTATTAAGATTCAGTTAACTAAAGATTCTTATTGATTTTCTATTTTTACTCTCTCATAGGTAGCATTCTTCTTGAGGTCTCTGAGATTCAAACATGCTAAGACTATGCTTAAAAAAAAATAATTGTATCTGTTTATGCTCTTTAAGAACTTAAAACATTTTAGAGGTCTTAAGTATTTCTGTCTTTCAACAACATCCTAAGTTGTGGACATGAAATTTTTTTAAACAGCTTTAGTATAATCTGAATACCAATGAAAAGATACGCAGTATAAGTGAAAATGTCATGCCCAATAATATAGAATCATAGGAATTAAATATTTTTACTGAAATGTTTGCATTTGATAGATTTGTTCATCTCTGTCATCACTGTCCCAAGGGACATTTTAAATAAACATATGAAAATTTCTAAAGCAAATGTCAATGCTGTCAGATTTCAGGAGCTTGTTTTGCACCTGAGATCTAGCTACTCAATGCAAAGCTAGCATGACCTTCTATACCAATTGGGTATTACTAACAAATCTATAAATTTCAATTGTAATGAAGGTAATATACTGTTCACTAATTCGGACATTTTGGTTAAAAAAAAAAAGCATTGAAGTAAAAAGCTTAAAATTTAGGAGAAAAACAACATAATTGGAAAAACAGAAGGAAAATGTTACTCTGCTAAATGTTTCAGCTTCAGCCTGACCTACCTATTTATCCCATGCTAAAATGACCTCAGCCTACTGAAATTTCCTGGTGGAGAAGTAAAACTTTCACTGGTACTTAATGAGCACATTTAGATACTAAGTTTGTTCAGATTCTAAACACTGTAATCCTGATGTAAGTGGCTACAAATCAAGTATTTCTTGTCTATTTGCAGTGTGTTAATGCCAAAGTCAAAGGTTTCCTGTTACAACAACATAAAACAATGACTGCAAAACATACAACCTGTCTTATTTGTATAAACCAAAGAATGTAAAGGTCATTCAGCTGCTGATCAGCTCACAGTTCTGTGACAAAATTTAAACTGTGAGCATAATGCTTCCTATTTTTAATTTAAACTACTTCTCAAAGATTCATCACTTCCTCAGACTGAACGTTTTAAAAGAACTGGTTTGTATTACGTCTCGTGACAGAATCCAGTTTTCACCATTCTAACTTGTGTCATGTAGTGATGCTGCCTTTTAAGAGATGCTTATAGCTAGAAATTACGCACCTTACCAAGGAAAGAATATTGGCATCAGGAGTCCATGCCCTTACTATAGAGTATTAAAAATGTAGGGATGCACCAGGAAGTGTCACAGAAGGCAAGGGCAGAGACAAAGAGAATGAGGAACCACTCACTGTAGAAGACAAGGTTCAAGACCATCTAAGGAACCTAAAAGTGCTCAAGTCTCTAGGACCTGATGAGATTAATCTGTGGGTCCTGAGGAAACTGGTGGATGAAGCCACCAAGCCACTATCCATCATGTTTGAGAAGTCGTGGCAGTCCAGACTGGAAAAGGAGAAACATAACCCCTATTTTTAAAAAAGGAGAAAGAGCAAGCCAGGGGATTACAGGCTGGTCAGTCTCACCTCTGTACCCAGCAAGATCATGGGGCAGATCCTCCTGGAATCTCTGCTAAGACACATGGAAAATAAGGAGGCAATTGTGACAGACAGCATGGCTTCATTAAGGGTAAATCATGCCTGACAAATTTAGTAGCCTTTTATGATGGCGCTGCAGTATTGGTAGGTAAGGGGAGAGCAACAGATGTCATCTACCTGGACTTATACAAGGCACTGGACACTGTCGGCATCACATCCTGATCTCTAAATCGGAGATGCATGTATTTGACGGATGGAATACTCCGTGGATAAGGAATTGGCTGGATGTTCATACTCTCTTGACTTGTGGTCAACGGCTCAAGGCCCAAGTGTGGACCAGTTCCTCAGGGGCCAGTACTGGGACCAGTACTGTTTAACATCTTCGTCAGAGACATGGACAGGGGGATTGAGCACACCCTCAGCAAGTTTGCCAATGACACCAAGTTGTGTGGTGTGGTCAACACACTGGAGGGAAGGGATGCCACCCAGAAGGACCTGGACAGGCTTAAGAAGTGGGCCTGTGCAAACCTCATGAAGTTCAGCAAGGACCTGCACGTAGGTCAGGGCAATCCCAAGCACAAATATAGGCTGGGCAGAGAATCAATAAGGACTAGCCCTGAGAAGGACTTGGGAGCCAACAGCCTTTAGCCCTGTTAACCTCCAGATTACAGTATCCCTTGCACAGCTTAACACTTGTGTTCTTCCACTAGTGTGAAAGTAGGTGTTTGGAGGGAAAAATAAAATGTTTTCTTTTTTATGTGCAACAGGTCTAAGATTTGAATCAGAACATTTAAGACTTCCTGAAGACTTCTGAAGAAATACTTACAGCATAGACAACCTCATCCAACTGACACACAGTAATTCCTTAGCACAAAACAGGTTTTTAGTATGTTTATGCTTTTCTCTGGCTTAATTTAAGAGGTATGTAGCTGAGAAAAAAATATCATGAGTTCAGCTACAAAAACTCTCCACCAACTTGAACTTTTTTCAAGTGAAACCCTCTTCTGCCACTTTTTCCACCATGAATTTGGAAGTCTAGATTGTTTCTGTACCTAATCATTATGTGAAGTACTAATTTGTTTATATTAATACAATAAACATGTTACTCACCTCTGGTGTCTGGACAGCAGAATTCCACATAACAGGTCTCTGAAGAAAAACAACTTGCTTTGTGGCCAGATTTCCTTCACTAAAATTTAAAGACATTTTTTTTGATATTTTAAAGGCAATAGTAGTCCCTGTAACATGTTCATACCTTTCAGAATCAACAGTAAGTTGCGTACATTTAAGTCCATGCATGAGAAGATGACAGACTTCAAGTGTTAATTGGCTTATTAGTTCCTAAACAGTTCTGTAATCCCATTAAAAAAAATATAATAGAAGCACAGAGCTGGGTTAAGGTGTTACACATAAAAAGAGGTGGAGAACAAAAATTTTCTTGCTATGATTAGTTATTTAACATGTCTGCTCTTGAAAGTTTATGCACCAGAGCTCCTACTTTTAATCAAAGTCTGCAACTTTACATCTGAAGTAAACCTCTAAGAGTCCTTCATTTAATCTTCACCATCAAATATAAAGCAATGTATCACTACCTATTAATGCCACAACAAATAGGCCCAATCTCAATAGATCCACCATTTCAACAAATATTTCAGTATTTTGTGGTAAGAAACTTGGGAAGTGACATTCTTTAGTGCTAACTAAAAGGTGTTTTCTGGTTGCAACATGCCATCTAACTGACACAGCGGCATAAGTTCGCTCTCTCACCACTTACGGATAAAAGGACTCAGCTCAGCTTTTATAAACTCTACATCTACAATGAAATAACTGACACTGGCTGTTTTGCACATGGGAGGTACATGCATATGAAGGACAAGATAATAAAACAGTAAGATAAATAAAGGAGGAGGGGAAAAAAAAAAAAAGAGGAACATCAGTTTTCAGTCCTGGAACTTTTACAAATGTTGATGCTGTTGTGGTAGATACAATTGAAAGAAGCACTGTTTCAAAAGGAAACACTTTTAGAAAAATAAATGTGAAAAGTTATTCCTCAAGACCAAATCAGATGTTACTGATAGGATGTTTCAGTAGCATTACACTCTTAGTACTTGTGATATGTCCTCTTGAAGTTTTTATGTACTTATTTTCATCATCTTTCCATCAGAAATACAGGTCAGCACATTGGTTGCACATGTACTACAAAGCCTGACACTGTGGCACTGAAAGAGCGCAAGAATAGCAAGACCAGAGCTCTAAGATAGGAAGGTTTAAAAAATTACTGTGCTCTTCTAAATATCAGATGTTATATTTTGATAAACTCTTCCCCCAACTCCTACTTCTAGGCAGTATTCAATGAGATCTTCATGCATAAAGTAAAGACATTGAAATACTTTGGGAGAAAATTTGTTAAAGATTTAAGCGTGCTTAAGAAAAGTAGCAAAATATAAACACAAGAGACATGTAGTGAGTTCATTTGAAGTATCTATGATTCTATCTATTCTGTCAATCATGAAACAGTATTATTATGCACAAAACTATGAAAAGAGCTATTAAAATAATGTAAGCTTGTATTCAGCATGGGTATGTCACAATCTTAACAACCACACACAAAGTTTAGATAACTGATTCATGTGTTATGCCAGGGCTAGGACTGATAGAATTAATATTTTTTTTTTTGGTAACATTAGGTACTTGCTCCAAGAAAAATCCTATGAGATCAGCAAGAGCTTGTTAACAGCCTATCCCAGTAGAGCTCCTGGAATTAAGCACAGAAAGTACACCAAACAGCACTACTCCCAGCATACTAAGCTACATCTAAGCAATAGTCAGGGATGAAGCTTTTGTGATGGCGTTTGGCCCCTCACAATCTTCCTTTCAGGTCATGGCATATCTTTGTGTCTTCCTTGGATGAGAATAGAGAGCTGTCTTAAACTCCAGCTTGTGAGGAAAACAAGGAGGCAGCAGAACAGACTCATTAGTTTTCTTAAGTTAACTAGGTTTCCTGCTCCGAGTCCCTACCTCACTTTTTGTCTTCATTAAAAGAAAACGCACTACAATTTTATGTCATGACAAGGAAATCAGCAACCCTGCAACCTTATTCCACTTGGCTTGGTATCTCTCCCTGCCTCAGTTCTGTCTGTTTTGATAATATCAATTGGGAAATTGCTCTCAAGCAAGAAGGCTGAGCAGAGTCCCTGGCATTGGGATAAGCCTACGGCTTATTTTGTAATAGTGTCTGCATTCCTTCAGAGAAAAGAAAAAACCCAAACATTAAGATACAGCTTGTACAAATTCTAGTAGAACAGAGAAAGGACACGATGGTGAGTAGACAATAAGTAAATTAACAATTTTCTAAGTCTGACCTTATTAAAATGCCGCACACGACAAAGCAGCTATGAGCTTAATTCACAAAGAACTCAATGACAGTGGGATTTCCACAGAATTTAAATGAGAAAAAAAGTGCTTAGAACAAGCCACTCCATAGCTTCCCTCACATCACCCCATTTCATCTTCGCTTCCTAAGTCAGGGCATTTTGCAAACTCAGATTAAGTAGTTTGCCATGATAAATTAATAACCACAAAGTCAGCGTTTTTGCCCGCCCGCTTTCCGGTGCCCGCAGACAGCCTGCCTGGCCCATTCTCAGGGATGACAGTAATCAGCAAGGGGAAATAAAGGTCACTGCAGAGTAAGGCTGCTGAAGCCTTTTTCCTGTCTCTTCTTAAAAGAGGAATGAAGAGCAACAGAGACTCTATTGTTAAAACACCAGTGATTTGTTTGGCTGCTTATGCTGTATGGGCAATGAATCTGTCCTCTTATTATCTGTCTTTATTTCATAAGTCCCCCAAAACTATCATCGAGCTAGAAGCTAACTATATCTGCCAATAGCTCAGATTTTTACAAGTCTATTTTTCATGTGTGAACATTTTATATACAAAGCACTTAAGGTTAGACAAAGTTTTCTGAAAAATGAACAAAAGGAGCAAGACAAATTCTTTTAATGTTTTGTTCAGGGTTTTTTTCATTTCCCAAAATAAAGTTTTACACCCCTTTGGAATTGCACAGCATCTAGGCTTTCAGTTAGGAGACAGACACTAGCTTAGGATAAGTCAAAAGCTTAAAGGATCTGTTTAATAAAAAAAGAAAACCAACCTCCCCCCCTACCAAGAATTCTAATTTTAGATCACAAACATTTATGAAATTCTACAAACTCATGATAATATTATATCAGTAACTGCAGTAGCAGTAAGTTATCAGCAAAGTATTTTCTAACTTCCCCCCCAGTCACTAGATTTAACTCCTAAAAGGACTGTTAATTTTATCCTTGATATATGGCTTCTGAACTTTGCTTAATTATTGCTGAATTCTTGTTCATTTGCCAGGTAAATAAGAGCTATAAATAATGCTGGAGGCTCTTTGGGTCACTAATATAATTTGTGGGTGAATTATATTCATTTTTGGTCTGCTCTTTTGGTCAAAAAAAAAAATATCTAGTGACTGCTGACAAAATTGAAATAGCCAAGGCAGATGGATACAGCAAACATTGCATCATATGCCCATTTTTTCCATAACCCTGGAAAAAGAATCACTGACAAAGGAGGGAACTTCTGTGGGATTTACAGTGTGCTGACTGAAAAAAAAAACTACCAGAAAACCCCAAAGTGCTTATTTTTCAAAACAACGTTGCACATATAAAGCAACTCCGTGTGTTTCAAGAATATGACATCTACCATTGCTCTACCTGTAACTGCAAAGATAACATCTCTCAAGGAAATGTTTCCTGTATCCAAGATGATTTAGCTCTTGAGGTAGGAGTTAAAGGACTAAATGAAACCTACAGAGTGCTGCCCCTGCCTGAAATGAGACAGTGATCCATGACATTCAGCTATCATGTGGCATGACACTCCATGCAACAGGACGTTTTATTTTATAGAGAAGAATATCTGTAAAAAAAGAAAAAATTCAGCCAACAACAAAACCATGCAGGAACAGGCATTGCAGCCTGGCACTTTTTAAAACTGTTTCAAATCCTAACCATGTAAAAACCAAACCAGGAACATATCAGTGCATGACAACCCTGTCACAGCCCAGAACCTGTTAGACTGCTGGTCACACACTTTGTCTGCAGACAAGCAGTGGGCATAATGGCTAGGAACATATCACAGAAGACCCAAGATGGAAGTTTTGCAATAGATAGAAGAAAACAGACTAGAGCAAAATATAAAGGTGAATAAAAATGAAGAGCAGGCTGTCTTGCTAACATTTTATTCTTAAATAGAATTTTCTTTACTTTGTCCCAAATCTTTTTCTTAAATAAATATGCAAACATGGATTTTCCAGATTGTCCCAAAATGTTGCTCATTTTGTTTGTTCACTGTTTCTGAAGCCTGTTAATATTTAGGATGGGTTTTGAGGTCAGAGTTCCAAGTCTGGGAAAAGAACAGCTGTTCAGCAGCATAAAGTGTCCGTCTTCACTGAGACATTTAACTTGCATTCCTAGGATAATCTACCACCACAGTAATGGCATCTTTCATATCAGACACATAGTAACCATCCAGGAATTTCTTCTCCTGTTTAAATGCTAACATCAATGCCTAAAAATAGTATTTATTCATCACTAATTAGCCTAATAGGATAGAAACACATTCTTTTTTGGTCTCTTAAGAATTCTTAATTAGGAATTCTTGTCCATAGGCTCTTTTATTTTTTTTTTTAAGAAAAGCTGTATATTAGATAGATGACAGGCAGATAAAACACGATTCATCCTATTTCTTCTGAAAGTATCTCACAGGCCATACTAGGACAACAAATATTAGACAATTTGGGCAGACACCTACCCAACCCTTTAGGCCAGAAAAAACGCTTTTTATTAGTCAGAATTATTCTGTGTCCAGTTCTGGGCTCCCCAGTTCAAGAAGGGCAGAGAGCTGCTGGAGAGTGCACAACCAAGGGCTGCAAAGATTATTGGAGGACTAGAACATCTCTTTTATGAGGAACCTCAGGTCTTTTTAGTCTGGAGAAGACTGAGGGGGAATCTGATCAACACCTAGAAATAGTTAAAGGGTGGGTGTCAAGAGGTTCCATCTAAACACGGGGAGGAACTTGTTTACTTTGAGGGTGTCAGAGCACTGGAACAGGCTGCCCAGAAAGATAGTGGAGTCTCTGGAGACATTCAAAACCTGCTTGGCCATGTTCCTGTGCAACGGGCTCTAGGTGGACCTGCTTTGGCGGTGGGGTTGGACTAGATGATCTCCAGAGGTACCTTCCAACCCCATATCATTCTGTGATTCTGTAACAGAAAATGAATTCCACTTCAGATTTGGCCGTGTTACAATCCCCTTTATGTGATCACAGCTACTAACAGGCTGGTTGTTTCACATCTAGGAAGCAGTGCTGCTTCAGACATCTAGCGCAACTTCAGTATGTTGCTGGTATATTACCTTGTTACTAGTTTGAGGAACAGGTCCAGTCTAATGAACCTGTTTGCATTTCCTACAGCAGTTTTTCCTATTTTTTTTTTTCTTGCAGCACTTAGCTTCTTTGAAATGGCCCTGCCTCTGCTGTGCAGTCTGCAAGGTACAAAATAGCATCATTTTGCCTGTTGCAAGCACAGACTGATACTCAGAGTGGTTGACCAGCAGCTGTTCAAGATAATCTTGTCCCTGCTGTCCAAACCCCACAGGGAGGGGGTACAGTTAGATGCTTGTGGGACAAGATAAGTTTGAGGTTAAAACCTCTCTCTCATCCTATAACCCACACTGCACCATGACTATCAAAACCTCTCTCTCATTGTCCACTCATGTCCTTCAAGAAGTAGATCCAAATCCTGAAGGTTTACTCTCCAGGTTTACTCTCTAATTTCAGTGGTTCATAAAATCCAGGCTCAGCAGTTCACATACCCTTAGAAGCCACTATGTTCAAAGCTAATACACTTAGGCTACAAAATTTTGTTTGACAAAATTAAAGGATAACAGTTTTGCTTCATATTCTGAAACCTGCTTCTCTCTGGAGCAGCTTTACATGTTCAGATTTCCTTAAGTTTCAGAAGAAAATAAAACATACAGAGACTTAAAAACACCAACAAACCAGACCATGCCATATTGTCTTCCCACAACTTCTGTCTTTGCATTTAATCAGCTGGCTAAATTTGACTATTAGAAAAACACAGCCAAAAAAATCCCGACACCTATTTCCTGACCAGAAAACAGTCCTTTTCACATGGGTGGGTTTATTTAATTATGTCAAATCACTTGAATAAAATTCCACTTTCTTGGAGCCTTAGAACTGTTCATTCACATCATTTTTCATGCTGTCTTGATTTAATACAGTGAGGTCTGGATCCCAAGATTACTCAAGTCACCCACTCTTTCCATTGTCCTTAATGAGCCCTAAGCCATGCCTCAGAACATTTGTTTATTTTCTAACCATGGCAATCTTAATCTAATTGGAGGAAAATAAAAAAAAATTACCAAAAAAGAGACAAAATAGGTTTATGCTTATGTTTCATTTGCCTTTTCTAGGCTTGATACTTGGAAGAAAAGCTTTAGTTTTTGGCTATAAAAATGAAAATCTGAAACCTTGTAGAGGATCCAGGTCTGCTACATAGCTCTTCTAACGTATATAGAGCTCCCTCAGTCAACAAAGAAAATACTGCAATATGAGAACTGAAATCCAGTAGTTATGTTTCATTTCAAATATAGTACCAAACTTCTATATTAAAGAAGAAAAACAGCCCCAAAACTTGCTGGATTAGCACATTCTCCTCCCTAACTTGCAATAAATACTGCATGACTCTGCTGACAATATTACCACTTACACAGTCTAAACCAGTCATTCACCAAGGTCCTAAATTAGGGAAACATTGCAACAATTGTTTAAACTTGAAGCCTATGAGTAACCTCATTGCTGCCCCACTGCCAGGGACTGGGTACGTGATAAAAAATTCCCTAAATAAAATCTTTAATGTTTAGATATAAAAAAATATTTTAAATTTAGGATTATTGGTCTAGCTTGAAACTCAAGGATATTCTTAAAACAACATGGGGAAACAAAATCAGAACTCCATCATAATGCTTCTTACAACTCAAGTTTTGTGTGCAGTTAACATTACATGAGCATTTTTCTTCCTTGTACATTTAAGAACACAAGCAATCACTTGATAATTCTGAGATGTATAGACCAAAAATGCTGTAATCTATTGTTTGCGTACCTGTCATGTCGCACAATAGGTGTAGGCAGGACACAGGTCAGGAGCCATCCAAACTCAGCCAGTGTGTGCAATAAGGGTCCATAATCTGTTTTAATTTCACACCCCTACATTAATAATCATAAAAAGTAGTAAAGAGAGGTTTTATTTGCATTTCTACAGAAATTACGACTCCCCTCTAGTTTATAATGAAATGACATGAAATTGTGCTGTTTGGTGGAGATTCACTATTTCCAACTGAAAACAATTTGAAAAGTTCAAGGCTACATAAGACTAGGAAAACAGAACATATTAACTTCAGGTATGAGCCCTGATTCAGCAAGACATTCAAAGCACATCTCACTTGTTAAACTCATTATGTTGCTAAAGAAATACCTAAAAATTTTAAAACACTGTAATAGGTGTCTCAGTTGATGTATTTAGGCTTTTACTTCTCATTCAAGTAACAAGCATCTCACCTAGCTATACACTTAAATTTTTGGGGTTTGGTGGTTGGTTTTGTTTTGTTTGTGTATATATATATATATAAATATATAAATATCAATGTCTTAGTATTATGCTGTTTCTTTTCCACATTGGTGAATGTATTTATCATTGAATATTTCAAAAGTAAGCCCTTAATATTCTCCAACAATGATTACTTTCAGAGGCTGTTAATTCATACTAATAATCTTATACAATTAAAATATTTTTTAAATTAATTATTTTATTGCTGTACCATGTGACAGTAGTACATGTAAATTAGGAAAAATGAAGTCTTCCATATTTAGCAGTATAATTTTCCTAAGAGTATATATATGAAAACCATACTCAATTAATTCACTATCAATTTCTTTTTGTTCTATTTCTAGTTTTTGATATTTTTTCCCCTTTGTGCTGAAGTATTTTTAAGAAATTGTCAGTGGAGCTGCACTTGCTGAAATTATATCTAAATTGGTCTGAAACATATACATTTAAAAAACCCTACATTTTCTTTGGTAGTTGTATTTATTGATATGAGCATTTGTAAGTGTCAGGCCAGAATCCCTGTGGCATATTTCTTTTAAGCAGATTAACCAATGGCCACAGGCCTGACTTCATTTTTATGATTCAAGGCTTTAGTTTAGCTTATTGCAGGTGGCTTCAATAAACCATCCTGCATGTTTATCAAACATGTACAAGTATTGTAATGAAAAAAACAAAGAAAACTACAAGTAGGAAATTGCATTGCTAAATGATCACCAATTTACCTCAATGACTGTCCATTGTTCAACAACTATTGCATCATTTCCTTTCCTGTTAGAACCTGGAACCCCGGCACCCTCTTCTTCATAGATAAATAATCCTTCTAAAGATTTGGGCAAGTAGTCCCCTGTGAACACAAAGACAAATATAAACCGAAATATAAAGTTTCAGGTTGATATCTTACCAAGACGTACACGTGGGCTTGTATTTTCTCATTGAATGGTCCTCTAAAGTAGAAGAAATACTGTAAATAATTCAAGCCTGAGGTTATTTCTGTATCTAGTTACAACTTGATGAAGTATGCAAGTCAACTTATTATTCAAAATCCTTTTTTCTATATAAATTGAACTATGAACCATGTCTTTCTCTCAAAAGCACTACTTCCACGCTTGAATCTGAATTCCAGTTTCCTGTATTCAACACATCCCCTGCAGTAGATACACACAAATCCTCTGTATTCAACTTCAACATTGTATGCCTGACAATAAATGTGGCTTTTGGTGTGGTGGGAGAGCACATAAAGATAAATGAAGCATGAAGTGCAAAGCCTAGCTACTGTTACTTAAATAAATATGTAAACGGCCACAGGAAGAGCCTGAAACAGAAGTAATTGTAGGAAGATTCCTGATGGGAAGGAAGTTTCAGAGCTCAACTCCCTGACTCACTTGTTGAAGCCTGACAGTATCCGGTTGGCCCACAGAAAAGTTGTTTGCCAAATATTGGTTCATTTTCTGGATTTGCTTCTCCTAAGAGCCACTGGGAAGCCTTTTGTGCAGATGTACCCTGAGAGCTGACTATTGTAATCTTATTGTTCAAATTTAGTCAATGTAATACTCAGAATATCAGATTTATATCCTCTCTGATATTGCACAAAGAGACATAAAGAGATAATTGTTTTTGCCACAGTCAGGGAAGGCAGATAAACAAATACACCCCCAGCAAACAAAGAAAACATGTTAAAAAATCACCTCTGTTGAAAAAGTTAGATATGTGGCTAACTGGTTTATCGGCCCATTCCATCACATACAATAGCTTATCTTGGTTATGACATGAAAGCATGTCATGACATATTTCTTTTCATATTGTTGCAGCACTTCTACTAATCTTAGATACTTCTATGACCATAAGAGCCCCCAAAGCAAATGGAGGAAACATTACAATGATCCAAATTACTGCTGAAAGAGAATTTACCTGGATTATTTTTATGACGGCATCCTATTTTGGCAGCAGAACACAGAAGCAGGTAATTATTAAGAATTAGCAATGATTTAGTTGTTTATTTTCAAAATTCTGTTTATATTAATACTTCTTCCTACCGTAAACTGCATATTGCACTTTGATTCTGGTAGCAACAGAATTATGCTGACTCTGCAGAACATCCATAGAGTCCAAACCAGAGAAGGATTACTGCAGCTGCCCAACCTGTATGTGGTGGTGGGTTTTATTAAAACAATAGCTAAAATTTGCTCATTTTACTAAAGCTGTATAAAAGGACAACTAATGCTAAAGACAGTTTCGACCTCACAGTCGAAAAGCAAAAACACAGAAGTGAGGTGAAGCTGACAATTAGAGGTACATGCAGACATACAAAAGCAGTTCTAGTAATGACTGCAAGCGCTCACAAACATTTTCTCCCCCCAGAAAAACATTTTAGGTTTCCTTATGTTGGATGCTAAATCTTTACCTATCAAACTCTTACATATACATATATATATGTATACATCATATATATTAAACTCTTATAATAAAGTTGATTATCAAACTTTTCAATGTTCACCTCAAGAACAATCATTTTAGCTTATGAACTCAGTAGCTAAATTAATTTCTTTATGTGGTTACAGACACTGGATCAGCTGCAGAATTCTATCCACGCAGCAAGCTGTGCCTTTGAATAGATCCAGTTTAATTCAACAGCATCTCATCCATGAGTCTAACTGAAACAGACACCAGTCAAGCACGGCTGAAGCAGAAGCACCAACTGCTCCAAAGAGGCAGCACGAAATCTCTAAATAAGTCATAACCTGGGCATTAAAGATAGGATAGTTATTCACACAGAGAAGAGCAGACAGCTACAGGGGAATGGGAAGACTGCAAAGTTGTTGTTGGACAACAGCTGCAAAGATTAATTTCAACAGCTGCCAAAAACACCCCTCAGTGAATTCTAACGTATCTCCAGAGTTATTTTCCAGCTCTAAAAAAATTCTGTACTGAAAACTAGGAGTCTGATTTCTCACCTCTCCTCCCCCAAAGGAAAAACTTGCTTCTTCCACTGACTTCAATAGATAGGAATTATAATTTAAGAGCAAAAAAGACGGCCAATATAAACTGTGCCATTAGACTGTTTATGTGCACAAAATATGAAGTTTGAGAGGAACTAGCTGCCAAATTCAATCTAAAGTAAATATAGCAATGTTGGTGCGCTTGTGTTCCTCTGACAATCACTAAATTTACTTTATTGCAGAGCTAAAGAAATGCACTGATTCACACTCAAAACTAAACTACTGAGAACAGAAGAAAATGAAGAGTTCTTATTATTTTTAAGAGTTTGATTTTTGAAGAACCCACATCATCTAACTTCCAAAGATTTTATGTTTTAAACTTTTTTTAAATTTAATCCCTTCACTAATCCAGGCCTTACTAAGGGGATGCTGAATGCATATTATTTTAAATCAGAACGTCAGAAAAAAAAGCATTAAATAAAGCATATAGTAAATATAAAAACTATTCATAACCCCTTCCTGTATAATTCGTGTAAGCAGCAGATGTAAAATGACTTCAGAAAGCCACTTTATTAAGTAAACTACTGCACTTGATAACCAGCAAAAGTCATTTAAGGTCTCTGAAACTTTTTCAAACTTTTTACAAGAATTTTCTCCACTGCAGGTTTGTGTTTTGCTTACTTAAGATTGAACTGCCACAAGCAATTATAAAACCAGCAACAATTTAGTACAGCCAAAGAAAATTTCACATTAGTGAAGAATAAACTCTAAGTTTGCTATCAAACAACATTTATTACAGTAATTAATAAATTCTGAAACAATTAACTACATCAGACTCTGTCTGTTCCCCTAACACTACAGTACTAACATTTTCTTCACATTGTTTTCAAGCAATTGCACAACAGTAGCTACACACTATTTTTTGCAATACTACTAATTTCTGGCTTTCAGACAAATTCAGTTCAAATGGAAATGAATCTCTTAATTACATATTTTACCAACACCACAGTTTTGGAGTTCAAAAAGACTTCAGCCAGTAAACAGCTTCTCCTGCTGTCAGCAGTGGTACAGCACTGTCTCTCAGCTCTGCCAAAGTGCAGATGAAGAAAATTTGAAAATTCTGTGGGCCTAAAGCTCTATCATTGAGCAACTTGAGTATTAATTAAACTGATAGATTCCTGCACAAGAGTGCAAGAAGCAGGAGGGGTCAGGGAAGACCTCTCTCCCTGTGCGAAAAGATCCTGTAGGATCTGCCAACAGTTGAGGGCAAGGACAACCCCAAATTTCTTTACTCTCTGCATATGCCCACATCTAATCAGAAGAACTTGCAGAAACATCCTGAAACTTCAGCATCAACAGTTGAATTATAATGCAATTTAGTATTTTGGAAAGAATTTTTAGGCCCAGCAAAGAGCTGGAGAAAGCAAGAAGCACAGAAAGTCTGACTTAGGTCTAGCAGTACAGTGAGCACTATGAGAACTCAAGCTGCTCTTTTGTCTCATTAGAAATAGAATTAGAAATATTCAACAAAATGCAGCACAGTATCTAAGTGAGCAGCAGAAGACAAACATCAGGGAAGCATGTATCTAGTAATTTTTTTCCCCTTTATCTTTTCCTTTAAAAAACAACTACACAAAGAAAAAAGAACTAGCACAAAAGTTGTATTTTACCACAATGCTACACTAGTTTCCTGCTTTGGAAATCCTCAATTTGATAAAACGAAGCAGAAATTTCAATTATTCAGAACTATAACTGCCCAGAAAACAAGTTATTCCCTTTCCTGGTACCAGATTCTAGAAATTTACCACAGCTATCTGAACATGTTTACATACTGCCCTTCACACCAAGAACCAAAACATGACCTACTTTTTAAAAACTATGCAGTTCTATACAAACAAGTAAAAGCTTGATGATATTCTGGAACAGTACTCACCTTTAGAAGTTTCCCAGTGTACAAAAGAATCAATTAAGGACAATCCTTGCTTATAGTAAAACGTGGTTAATTCTAGCCAGTCTGCTTCCAGTGTACTAATAACTGGCCCCTTTCTTGTTACTTTCATAGACAAAGCACCTTCATGATAGGTCCAGCAGGTAGAATCATCATCAAAAACATTGAAGACTGTATAGAGCTTCTCTAAGAAAAGAAAAAGGAAGAAGAATGAACCTTTGGAAGATAAGTGCTCTGAAATAAAAATATTATTAATTTCTTATTTCAATCTGGGTTCCTAATTCTAATCAACAGTTTTATTGTTTCCTGATGTGACTGTACACAGCTTGAGCCCTGAACACAATCAGGACAAGGGGTGTGTGTGCATACACTGTGAGATATGAGAAAAATTTGAATGTATTATAGTTGGGTTGTTACTGGACCTTTTAGGTAGGTAGATTTTGCATAGAGAAAATATACTAAAGCTAAGAAAAAAAATCCAGTGGCAACAGGCTTCACTTCTGCTACTCATGGAACTTTGGACTAAAATATTTGAAATTAGTATAAAAGATTAAAGACAGTTTTCTAAATTTTTAAATACTAGAAATGCCATGTACAGTATTGATTTCTATCCATTATTTTCTGAAGATTACTTCAGTACCAGTATAACTAGCTGCCTTCTGGTGTTTCCCACACAATAACTGATGAGCATGCGAGTTAAGCACACAGAACTGCATATCCTCAAATGCCTTTTAGATCTAGGCATTAATATCATGCTGTTACCAAGTCATATACAAGCATTCACCAAAAATTAAAATTCACAGATCTAGAGCATTTTAGGAAATCACTAGTGAGAAGTTATGAAGTCCTAGCTATATAAATGCATTCTACAAATACACTCGCCCCTGCTGTGCAGAAATAACACACAGCAGTTGCCAAAATATGCTCTCAGATTGTCTAATCCTTCAACATCTGAGCAGCCTAAATCAACACAAAACCAAACCTCTAGAAAGCAGAAGTATTCACATTGCCAAAACAAAGGAGCTTGGTTTAGGCAACCCCACTTAAGATGCTAGTAATTCTAGGCTCCAGAAACAGAGGGAGATTTGCAAAGTAGGATTTGGGCTGTAACTAGTCTGAATCAGTCTCTGGGAGAACCACTCTCTATTTTGAGAATTGTTCCTGCACTCACCACAAGTAATATCAGGTGCCTGGAATATGGTAAATTCAGGACAAGAGTTTGAATTCTCATCATTAAGAGATGACCCTCCTGTCTACACAGTTTTACCACCATCATAGGTGGCTATATTGCCATAAGTGTGTTTATCCTGACAAACTTTAATTTCCTTTCCCATGTGCTAAAGTGAGACCACCTTCATATTTGTTCTTCAGGGAAAAGAAAAAAACCCAACAAGTTGTATTCCCCAAATACAACTACTCAATTGCCCACATGTATCAGAAATTTGCATCCACAAGGGGTGCTTTTACAGTGAAAATGCGTACATTATGACCTTCAAATCTAGAACTCGGCCACAATTTTGCATCTTTTGAGCAGACCCAAATAAAAATGGCACACCAAAGTGGCTGTACACACCTACATGCACGTAAGACTTTCTTTGAAAATACACACCAGTATTTTTTAAAAATCATGGTTACACACAACATTTGCAAAGAAAGGTGGTTGTCATAAGTTTTGTTTTAGGAACTCCAATAACTTTACTGAGTCTTCGACTAGCAGTAGAGAAGCCCGGCATATTCTTGTCAAAGGTTTTTGAACAATTTCCTGAGAACACTGCACGTAGGGGATGCGCTGGTGACCGATCTACCCAGTCACACCAGCCTGCACACAGCTCCCTAACAGAACCAAGAGTTTTCCACTTTTTCACTTGCAGCATTTCTATTCTGCTACATACAGCAAACCCACTGTTTCAAGCTGTAAGGAAAGAGTTAAGCTTTAACAGATCATGCTATAAAGGCTCAGCGTGTTGTACAAGAACTGCTTTAATTCAAGTGTTAAAAATAAGACATCGATTATCTCAGTGCTTAAAGTCATTATCCTGACAGTCTACAAACTGGAGAGGGTGCTTAACTCTTAACAGGAAAGTGAAAAGGTTGCTTTTGAGAGCAATTAAAACACGTCTGGCCCATCAGCAAAGAACCTATTATGTCAAAATGCAATCTGACATGAAAGTTTCATGCTGCCTTCTTTCTATACAATACTGCATTGCATTAATTCTCACGCTTTAGATTACTTCTTCCTTTTCACTTTTTCTTCCTAGCAAACCAAGAGGCCTTAGTGTTTCAGTATTACAAGTCACTGTTGCAGGCAATCTCTCACACAGACTACACTAAGTATCTCAGATCCTTCTACAACTAAGTTTTCTACTACAGCACCAATGTTTTTCAGTGATACTTTTCCTTCCTATACAACTTTTTAATGCTTACTTTTCTTCAGGGTGAATTCACTTTGCAACAATTATCCTCTTTGATTTCATGGTCAATGCATTAATTTAAGTGATCTCTTTCAGGATGTTTCTTGAAGGCGTATTAACCAGAAAGAATCCATTATGAACAGATTTGTTTACTGTACATTACATGAGTTGGCTAGAAGCACGTAAACTCACAGCTCTAGCTGGAAGGGGATCTCTGTTGTCAGTTTTGAAACAGGCAGAAGAACTTGAATCATAACATTCTTGGAAATCCATTTCACATTTGTGATTTTAACATTAACAGTAAGTGAAAATGAGGAAAAGGTTTAAAAAACAATTGTATCCTTCTAAAAGATTTTTACTGCCATGTGTTTGTTATATACATATCAAGAAAAAAAGCTATTTGTTTGTAGCACATTTAAAATCAGAATTACACTGGGGGGGCTTTTGGGAGGTTTGTTTGGGTTTTTTCCTTTTTAAATTACAAATTAGAGTTTTGATGGCACATTTGTAATATTCTGCATGAAAACTGAAGTGTCATTTTAATATATTAGCACAGTTCACACATACATAGAGCAGAAGGTAAATATTTCTTCTGTTTCCTCAACTGACCACCTTTTAAAAAATACATATGTATTTAAGGAAGATGCATCTTCCAAAACCAGTATTTCAAGCAGTAGAACATACTGTTCTGTTACTTTTTTCCAAGAACTTTTAAAACCTACAGCTCAATAAAATACCTTATTTCTGAAAAAAACCCAAGCAGTATTTATTACCGTCTCCTTTTCGTGGTTTAACAGGGCTGACTTCTTTTCCAAAGTGGAAATCTGCATCCTGTAACATGCTGTTTTCTGCTTGTATTTCCTCCTCTATCCCACTCTCAGATGAGTGACCACTCAGTGTCCCTTCATTCCAGTTTTTATAGTTTTCATCAGAATTTTTTCTTCTGTGTTCCTTATTTCTTTTGCCCAGCGTCGATTCCAGCTCTGCACTTCCATCTGTGCTTGTTCCATTACACGCTTTAGGATGAGGAAAATGTTGTGTCACAAATCCCACAAACTTCTTTCCTCTTTTAGCAGCTTCGTTAACCTGTATTTGCAAAAGAAGTTTATCTGCAAAGTGATTTTAGAATTGCACGGAATTTCTTTTTTTTTAAATTCCATATGTTCTGTTTAACTACACTGCTGATTTTCAAGGCCATAAAGACACAACACTGCACCATAGAAGGGTGGCTTGTCTTTGCATGCTGCCCATGTTTCAAAGTAAATGGAAGCCTTCCAGCATGTCTTTGGACTCAGGCCAAGAAAGGTGGCCAACACTGGTACGGACTTTAGTATAAACAAAATCCTTCATTTAGAACAAACCCGAAGTATTTTATTACCCGTGTTGCAATAAGTGGTATATAGGTGCAATAAATAGCATTGTTTCTCTAAACATGTGAAAACCAGTCATACTAAAATTACTGAACACAATAGTAGAGATATCTATTGTCATGTGTCATGATTCATTATCCCCTGGTTCACTCAGAGGCTACTCAGCTTCAATATTACTGAGAATAGTGAAGGAGCAGAGAAAGAAGGGAGCTAAAAGCAAACTAAAACTATCTTAACTCTGATTTTAGGCAGCGGTGGGTCTTCTCTGCATTGAAGTCTTAAAATACAACTGCAGAATATGTGCCACCTGTGGGATGTGTCTATCCTTGGAGAAAGGGTTTATTTCTGGGAGAAGGAGTGCTGCCATTTAGGAATGTGATCCCACTGGCAACTTGTGCTACAAGCTCCCCTGTGCAATAAAGTCTTTCCAAGAAAATACTGAAACCCCAGGGAAAAAAGAAGAAATTGCCTGGGAAGTACTGGAATAATGAGGGCAGAAAGGAAAGGATCTCTACCAGTTAACTCACAAACTATTAATCAGAGTGATTAACACTCAAATACCTATTGGTACTACAATCCCTTTTTAGCACCATGAAAGACTGAAGTGTTACAGCACTTATACATTATGTATGTACAGTGATGATATGATATGCCAATCACAGTGATTATACAGAGTTGCTGTTTCTAAGACAACCAAAATAATTTTAAATGTGACAAGCAACATGCAGAAGAGGAGGCAATTTTTTTTTTCCTGAAGCTCCACAAAGTTTTATGGGTTCAGATCTTTAAAAAAAAAAATATAGTTTTATACTGGATTACAGGCTTGCTATTTTTAAAACACTGGGAACACTTTAAAAATAAAATTATTTTCACATACTACTTCCATTTCAGATTTGCTTGCAAGGCAGTTACTGCTACTTTCAAGTGTACTTTTCCTTTAAGTGTTTGTTTGGTATACTATACAACCAACCTGGAAACACAGATATAGTATAAATGTGTCATGTAAATTTTAAATTTGAAACACTTGAAAATTTCAAAACAAGCCACTTAGAAATTTTATACAACTCTGATAATTTCAAAGACCATTAAATATCTCCAACATGCTTTTTCCTCCTCTACCTCTTTCCTTTAAAACTAATGTAAAAGACATCATTAAGTCTTGTAATAACAATAGTTTCCTGTTTCAGAAAGTCTTCAGTTTAGCAGAGGAAGTTAAACATAAAAAGAACTAGAACTTGCATTCCAGTGGAAGTGTAGTTTTCCTTGACCATGCGTTACTTTCAAAAGCTGTGCCAACTATGTATTTAATATAGTTACTGTATACTTTGTTTTTCTGTTAAAGAAAGAAAACTAATCTTTCCTAGAAATGGAATATATTCATGTTAATTGGTAATATTGTCCTTAACACAGAACAACATAAACTTCAGATTTTCTTTAAAAAAAAAAATATGAAAAATTCCAGAAAGAGCTATCATACAAGCATTTTATAAAGACTGACAGAGTTTTGACCCAATTCTGCTTTCAGTAGTGGAAGTGGCCAGTCTCCCAAAGCTTTACAGAGCTCAGTACCAAGTCCTAAATTAGAAAGAAATAACTAATGAAGAAAAATAACTCCTTTTGTATCAAGAAAAATGTTTGTAGCTTCTATAAAACAATCCAAGGTTAAAATTCAAAACTATAAAAAACACATGTATGGTAGAAATAAAAATCTGAAGAGAAGTTTGAAAAAACGGTCCATTACCTTTTCTAACAGTTCTTTCACTACCTCATTTGTCAGTGTTTCATACATTAAAGGACATTCCTCAATCACCAGCCTGGGGTGCCTTTGTCCTCTGGGTGCTGCATGCTTCTGGCTAGAACACAGAAAGAAAGCAGTCTTTGTCAGTAGTTTGCTGCTAACTTGGGGAAATGCTTGCATATAGAATTCTTTTCTTTTGGAATAGTTATGAACCAAACCCTGGCAGTACTTCTTCACACTTTCAGTTAGAACTCAGCTGGTTTTGGTGTTTTGTTCCATTTCTTACACAAAGTCACAGGTACTGTGTCTTACAATGTCAGGGTAAGAATATTAATATTTAACAGGAATTTCATCTGAAGACTGTTAATAGACATCTTTTGGAAACTGAGCTTTATTGACAAACAGTCCTGCTTTTGTAATAAGTAGACCCCAAAATCTCTGATAATGCAAAACCCACAGATTTAAGCTATAGATATGGCAAGCGCAAATCACAAATTCAGTTTTACAGAAAACATACTGAATAGAAGTGGGACTTCTATACTGTTAACAAGCTGCTCTTTAGCTTTTGTAACTACAGCTGAGTTGCAGCTCTTGTACGAAACACAGCGCAGGCAAATACTAGAAAAACACCACAGTACCAATCCCTTTGGGTTAGGTAACGTTTAAGTCACTCAGATTTGAGAATCTGACAAGCTTTAACTTTCATTTGAAGTCATAGGACAGCATTCATCATGTTTCATCTCAAGACTCTTACTCAGACAAAATATTTGTTATATATCAATAATATAATGGGACGTCATTTGATGTTTCCTTCACACAAGCTTTTGCTTTAGAATGAACCATCACTGAGACATACTCAATTACAAAAGGTTACTTTCTGGACAGAAGCTACAGAAGGCACATTTGCCTATAGGAAAACCAACATAGCTACGTACGGCAGGAAACTGGGAGCCTACACTCAATTTCACATGTAGGCTGCAGATTCTTTTTCTTCACCTAGTCAAGGACCTAAAGATGAGTTGTGGGAGCTGTGTGCTGGCACTGTCAGCCCTTAGAAGCCTCAGCTCCAGAGAGCAAATATTCTGCTTTTTTTCCTCAAGCCTTTGCCCACATGGACAACCTTCATCTTGTTTGCAGATGAATTTATGAAGGCAAGTTGTATGAGCAGCAAACACCATGGACAATGCTTGTTTCAAAGTGTCTGAGAAGGTCCCTCAAATGAATGATGTTTTACAGAAGCATTACTGGAGTGGCAGAGGGCAGCTTCCAACTCACACCCTTCCAGTCTTCCAGAGGAAAATGAAAGAACCTTAGTGCCCCACACTAGGAGTCAGGATAGAAGGGGGAAGCATGACAGTTCTTAATGCAATAAGAAATCTACTTTTCTAGTTACTCAAATTAAGAACAAAAAGTTATCTTCTCTGCATTCAAAGGAACTAAGGATAAAATATCTTCGTCCATTTTCTTTATGATCACAGGGTGATTACAATGCAGTGAAAACCAAAGTAATAAACAATACTATGGAGCTTGAACAAACTCTTGATGCTCCCTCAGTGTCAAACCCAAGCTTTTGTATGCCTCCCAATCACAGAATGTTTATTTCCTTCTTAATAAGAAGGAAAAATAAACTATTTATCTCTGATAAACTAAGCAATTCACACTTTATAGGTCATTTTCCCTGAATAATGCTCCTATGGGAAAAGTGACAACACAAAAGCTTTTCAAATTAAGAAAACACCCAGACATAAGAGAATTTAAAGCAGCTTATTATTCTCCCAGTGTTTTGTTTAATCTTGTATTTGCTTCAGATTCTAAGGCAGATGATACTTCAGTATAAAAATGTATTTAAAATAGATGGTTAAACTGTAACAATTTATCTTCCCACAAATTATGATAAGCAACTTTGTATTTTTGTTTGGACATTTACTAAGACAAATTAAACAGTAGTCTATTGTGTGCCTAGTGTTAATTAAACAAAACATTACTAAGTTGCTCACTTTCCTAGACAAGGAACAGTTATCTGATTCTTTGAAGTGCCTGTTTCAAGTTGATAATAAATTATGCACGTTGAGCAATTCACTTACTAATGCATTAAGTAACAGACTGGTGCAGTCAAATTACGTCACTGTTACCTTAATTTTAATCGTGAAAGTACCACTCGATACATGTGACTTGCCGGGAAATTCCTTCTGCGTCCAATGGGCAGCATAATCGGATGAACAGCTCCCACAACATATCCTTTGCTGTAATATTCTTCCACCTTAGATGCTATATCCAACACAGAACTGATCTTGATAACTTCTGGATTCGAGGAAGCTAAAAAGCATTGAATGCAGAAGAGAATCACATTTTACTATGTATATCCATATACTTTTGAGTTAGTTCCTTTTATACAAACCACATGATCTATTCCAAGGCATTTACTAAAAAGTTAAAGTTCTGTTTATGCAAGAAAAAGCACATTCACAGCTGATTCCAAAGCATTGAACTAGTTGAAGTATATATTTTTACAAGCAAGTACAATCTATTTTTAATCTATTTGGCAACACTTTCTGTTGAATCCAGCTTTGCCAAGCTAATTTAAGAGTTGCATCAACATCTAAACACACAATAGGTCTGAAATTAACAAAGCAACTGTTTTGTCTAGCCAAAGCCTTGAACATACTAAAGCAGTATTCTTCAACCCTCGTTGAGAGGTGAATTCCCATACAATGAATTTAAGCCTATAACAATTGATTTGTTTTTCTTAAATACGGGTTTTTTTGGACCCTTTAGGAGTGATCTGTGGATTGCAGCTTGAATTTTTAACATACTTCCAACTCCTTTTTCCAGCATACTTAAGTAATATTACTGAAGTAAGCTACACAGTGTCCCTAATTTCTAAGGAAGATCCCTCTGTGTGCAAGCATTTCCAATCAATACATAACAGCTTGACACTACACAGCCCTTGTTGGAAACTACAGAAAACTTTTTGGAGAGCCTTTTTTGAATGGTCTGATCCACAGTCTTTGCACAGAGAAAAGTCAGGTTCCTCACTGGTCACAGATAATATATTCTGCCACAGTCAGTCTGATGGTCAGTATTTCCTGTTCCCCTCAACTCCAACTGGAATATAACAGCTCTCTCCACTAAGCAGGAAATAAATACTCTTATACAGACAGTAACTGAAGAGTAAATTTGCCATCATATACTTGCTGTCAGACTTTTGCATATATGAACTATCATGCCCAGACAGCTTGGTTTGGAATTTGACGGCCTCTATCAGCAACCCTTGCTGCAAGTGATGTACTTCTTTCCTATATTCTGACAGGTCCCACTCTTTGCAAAACTTTCCATGCATTAAGGCCAGTGTAAACAGCACGAAAGGATGCCTCAATTGGCATTAAGTGACCTCACAATGTTTTAGTTAGGTTTGTTTACTTTTTTGAGATATCAACATTTTAACATGCTGCTTTAAACATTCTCTTTCAAACCATACAATAAACGACAAAATTAAATACAGTAATTCATCCCTAATTCTACAATTTTAAAAAAATATATAAAAGAGAAAAAGAACAGATGAATGCAGTTATATCAATCTCACTTGCTACTGTATTCCTTAATTTCACCTTCTTACATCTTCTTACCTACCTGCCCTATATTATAGATAGATGATAGGCAAAGAATTTACGGGCTTTCATCAAAGAATTCTGCTGTTTCATGACTGATGTGTTCTGTAAAAGTCCAATCTCTAGACTATTTTCCCCTCCATAAAACAGGATTAATACTAATATATATACATCATAGAGGGCTTTTTTTAAAAAAAAAAAACAAAAAACCCCCCGAAACTAATGTTTTACATCACTCAAATTAAATGCTTTTAAATGCCAACTCTTACTTCGTCTCTTACTTTAGAAACAGCTCAGAAAAACTACCAAGAGAAACCAGAATGATGTGTCCCATGTGAAGCGCACACTACCAAAAAGCATCACTAACATATATATTGACAGTTTATTGCTGAGAACTAGCAAACTCAATCTATTAATGTAAACTCTGCCATTCTCAGCAATAGGAACAGGGCTGTTACACTTTCCTGTACAACCTTGGTCATTTGTTGTTTTTTGGTGGGGTTTTTTTGGGGTTGTTTTTTCTAAGCAGACAGCCAACACATCTCAGCCCTCCCTTTTGAGGATGGATGGTATTTTGCACCTCTATCCCATAATTCCACTCATGATAAATCCAAGAGACATTAGATATGTTTTGAAGAAATAGCTGCTCTACAGCCCATGAGCCAAAAAAACAAGATTGCATGAAATGCCATCATCACTTCTCTGGTTTTGAAAATTACTTAACCATTTTTCATTGAGAAAGTGTCCTTCCTGATGTGATGTCAGCAGTAACACAGCCACAGCTATCTTGCTAGTTGTATAGTAAACTTCAGACACCCAATATTGAAAATGACAACAAAACAGCTACTTCATACATATTCATACTGTTATTCAGAGTGACAAGAACTTCACAGCATGTCATCTTGTGGGCTGATATGAAATACCCTTGTGATATTCATAAATATCCCTTCTTTTCCCTAATAGGAGAGTTGTGGAAAAGGCATAAGCATTCTGCTTCAATATTTAAACTATCCCTACTTTATGGTTAAATTGACCTAAAAAAATAACAGCTGTTTTTGTAACTGAGATATGCCTCATAATTGAGGCTGTGAATTTACAGTCCTTGACAGGCATTTAAAATGACAGCTCAGAGTGTATTGCTCCATTTCCTTTGTACTATTCAATCCCACCAAAATAAGAGACTGGCTGCAATTTTCTTGTTTGTGATTCTCCTGATGCAGAAGAACCTCCATGGAACTCAAAGCTGATTTTTACAGTAGGGATAGGACTGTTTTGGGAGCCAGAAGGGGAGAAACCAAAGTACAATACATTGCTGGTAAGTTAAGATGCACAAGAGCTCCAGCCAATGAATTTAGAATACAGAATGGTTGACCTGCATCATGCCTTGGGAGAAGATCAGGGACTCCTGAAAGTCTCCCCCACAGGCCCATTTCAACTTCACATAGCATAAATCTGACAAAGCAGACAATACAGCATATTAAACTGAAATAATACATTTATGCTTGCTGTACTTTTTTCTTAATGCAGGACATAGCTTACTGTGGGATCTTATAAAGGATACTAAGTGCAGTTTTTCTGTTTCACTTGGTGCCAGATCCAGTGGTAACGAGTCACTTGGGCAAACAAATCTCAGCTGTTGGGGAAGATCTTGCTCTGGAAATCAGCAGACACAAACTGCCATGAAGACATAACACACAACTTGACAGCAGAGTGAAAGCTGCCTTTGGTCTAAAGTGATAAAAGGCTCTCACATAGGTTTCATTTAGCCAAAGTATATTCAAGTAGCAACAAGTATGCGAGTTGATTGGGGCAGAAGGAAAAAAAAAAAAGGAAAAGCCCAACACATTCCCTACAGCACTTCAGCCAATCCCCATGTTTCATAAGCAAACAAAATTCAGAAATGCCTGCAAAACAGCATACACACCATTTTTTTTCCTGTATTGATAGTCTTATCTTTACAGATTACAGAACCCAAACAAAAAATATTTTAAGGTCAAATACATACACAGCTAGAAGAATTCAACAGAAAGATACCTGTGTTTACAAATCCACTTGCTTACAGCTAGAAACTGAAAAAAAAAAGTTAAACAACTATCTGAAACTGATCTCACTTATTTAGTATTCTTAATTCCACACTAAGTCACTGGAGCTAAGCACTTTTGAATATCAGACTAAATCGGAGAAAATGAATCTTTACTACTGTAGTGACAGGTTATTAAAATAATAGAGATGCATCTTTATTTGTACTTGTTTCATGGGCTTTTTCTGAAAAGTCACAAACACCTTTACAACAAATCCTTTACACAACACTTCCAGAATCTTGTTACTTTAAAACAAAGCAAAACTATTCAGAATACAGACTATTTAAGGACACTAAAAGTTCTTCAGTCTCAAAAAAAAAAGTTTTAGTATCCTTTCTATTATCAGTAGATTAGTAGGTAATTTATGTATGCATTAAGCAGCCTAGCTTTACTTCCAGTACATTATCAGTACTACTTAGTCAAAGATTTGTTTCTTCAAAAAGAACAAGCCAGTGAGAAACTCTTTATATGTGTAAATGGAACAAAACCAGTCGTATGTCAAGTACTGTAACTTAATAGAATGTGGCTTTTATTAGTATCTTGCAGTTTTTCAATGAACAAACATGCTTTAAATAAAATTATTAATACAGTGCTTTAATTTAGAATTAAAACTAAGCAGAGGCCAAGTTTTGAAACATTTTCAGGACCTCTTTCATAAACAAGACATGCACTTACACTTTTCTCCTTTCATCAAACCCTTCTAGCTATTGCATTTACTTCAAATCCTTGTTATTAAGAACTTCCAGTAGATTGGGTTGTTATAAAATGCAAGTTACTATGAAGTGACTGAAAAACTGAGCTGTCTGTTCTCAGAGGGCAGCCATCTGGGCTTGTTTATGTTTTCAACTTTGTGGAACAGGGAGTTGCTCTGTTAGAGACGGGACACCCTCGGGAAGGAAGTATCCCACAGAGCACTGTCTGCCTCTAGCTACGCATACAAATTTTGTTTCATTTTGGTCATGATTTCAAAAGACTATTCAATAACTACAAGTAAAGCATTTGAAAAAAAACCCAGCAAGATGAAACTGTAAGACTCTTACTAAAATAGCTACCAAGAGACTGGGATGGGCATAAGAAGGGAAGCTACTCCTTGTATACAACTCAAGAAACAGACTTACTTCTGCATAAAGTAACAAGGACAATGACAGCCTGTATTCAGAAGTTGAGGACATTTAAAAAAAAAACCCTGTTATTCAATTAATGCTCAGGCACACTGTATTTTCTGAACAGTCACACTGAATTCAGATGACTATTATTCAAAGTGAGTATGGACAGCAGTATCTGACTCACAGGAAAGTAGGAAAATCTGAAACAGTTTTTAGCCAGCTTCCTTAACAAGGACAGTTGTGTAATTTGCAGGGTTTGGTTGTTAAAAATACTTCAGTAGTTTCCACTGTAATTTTATCTAAGTGAGGACCTTCGTCATGATTTGTGTTTCAAAATAAAAGTCTTATGTTTTGACTAGCTTTGATAAAAGTATCTACGATTTACTGTAAGTCAAACAAGACAGAACTAAGTTAAATTCTGTTCCTTGCTTTCTCAGAACACTAAAGATAGAACATAAAAAGATACCTTCTAGAGTAAAATCCAGCAATACATATTCATAAGCAGAATCCGTCTTTGTTTCAACTTGTGGTCTCTTCAACGTAGAAAAGATTTTTCCAGGGCTGCTATCATCTGGGTCTTCCAGCTTTCTCAGTCCGCACCCCATGGCAAGATCTGCAAGTGATTAAATCGCAGGAAAAGGCTGGGGGGAGCAGCAAGATCTGCCGCTCTCACTACGGTGAAAAAAGTAACCAAATAATTCCCTTTGATTTTGTTTGCTATTAGCTGTAAATCCAAATACAGAAAAGGTCCAGTTCCCAAATCAAGAAGCAAAGGTACTTTCCATTCATTTTTTTAATATAGAAACAGTAAGCCCGTGATGATTTCAAGCTACAAACTTGGGTCAGAGTTGGCTCGATTTCGCAGCAGTGTTAGAGCTGCTACAAACTAGCAGAGATTTTTCCATGCCACGTCAATTTACAGCCAGCCCCCTATCAGTGCTCTCTTGCAGAGGACACCAAT
>NW_015090990.1:17076804-17120383 GCF_001431845.1 Calidris pugnax | reverse complement strand
TGGGGGGGGGCGGAGAGGGGGGGGGCCGGGAAAGAGGAAGAAGAACTGAAAAAAGAAAGTTAGAGAGAAACTTGTCTGTAATTACTTACCTCCAGAAGTTCTACTCAACTGCAGTAGCAAGTCAGAGGGGAAAAAAGCAAGTTAGTCAGAATGAAAGAATGAGAAAAGAGCCTCAACATGGTTGGAGACGAAAATCATTTCCAGAAAGGAAGTCAGCTTCAAGAGGAAATTGCTTCTGGCATCTCAAAGGGTAGAAAAGTAAATGAAAAGCAGTTCAGACCTTATTTTAGATTTCAAAGTTTAGTTCCTATTTCCTTTGCACAGGAACTTTCTTCTAGAGAAAAAAAAATAAAACACAGTGTAATATATTGTAATAATGTAAAAATATTTAGTAAAGGAATTTGTTGAAAAAATCATATGATTGCAATAAGCATCTAAATTGCTAAAATAAACTTAAATAATTGGTTTTGATTAACACTGAAAAGCGATACTTAAGTATTCCTCATTTCAAATCAGAAAGACTTTTTTAATATTATATATGAATATAGTTACAAGACTTCATTCCCCATTTTTTCCATGGATATTGAACAACTGAAATCCTCTTCTCCTCCATTGGGTGACCTCAGCTGGTGCACCCAAAGACTTTCAACACTGTTTCCCAAGTATATTTTTCTTTCAGTCCTGAAAATTTAGAAAAAATTTAAGGGCTCTCATTACTCTTAGATTAACTCCTGCAAGTCATTGTAACCGTGTTACACCTGAAGCTGACCACGATAACAAATGGTGAAAAAAAGGAACACTGATTGATTTCCTAAGGCCATATTATTGCCTGGATGGGCAGTTGGAAAATGGACCTTTTTAGACTGCATCTAGAGAAAGCCATTTTGGATGAAAGGAACTGTACATTTGATATCTTTAAGTGGGGAAAAAAAACCTTTTAAAATTCAATCTCAAAAAACCCCACATTTTCTACAATCAATCAGTGCAAGTTAGGTATTAACCATTTGTGGTTTTCTTCCCGTTCTACTGCATGCAGAGTGACCTAACTTTTACTGAGTAGCTTACCAGGAATGGTAAGCCTGCAGACTGTGTCCCCTTTGAAATCCATATTATAGTTTAAAGTTACTTAACTTCAGAAGAATTAAAAAAAAAAAAAAAAAAAAAAATCGCTGAGTGCAGAGCCTATGCAATAATTAAGACTTCAATCCTACAGTTTTTAAAACAGGTGCTGAATCCAAGTGGAAACATCAGTGGCATCTTCCTGATTAAAAACTAGGAAAATATACCAAATGAGCAGAATTCTTCTGCTTCCTGCATGTCTGCTTACACAGAAGTTACTTCTAAACACTTTTTTTTTCCTTTTAGTAAAGGTCATCCCTGAATTGTTGCTATACCAGACACACATGCAAGCTGTCCACTCAGCTTTAAGAATCTTGCTGCTTCATTCCACACAGTCATTAAGATCCACTGTAACCACTTGTATAAAGCCATGACATGACTTAAGATAGCTGCAAGTAAAACAACTTCTTGCAGCACTAGTCCAGTTGCCAGCTGGTTGCTTATTTTTTATTTAACTAAAGCTAGCTACATTTTTAATGAGGCCAGAACATTGTATTTTGAACTCTTCATGACAAGGCTTGAAACGTATTTCAGCCCTCTCACCAAGATAAGACTTTTCATAGTATAAACAAGCTCTTACGACACTGACAAAGAAACACTGTTATGGATAAAAACAATAGTCCTTATTTTGGATAACCCCAGATTAGTTAATCAGCTACAAGCTTCCAAGTCAGAAGTCAACCAACAGTTGCCATTGCAGACTTGGCTCAAAAATCACTGGATTGAATCAGTGAGACCAAAGATCCCACAGGTCAGAATAAAGGAAACAAAACTAACCAAGAACTAGCACCATTTGTCACAGGAGTTCAAAACTGCATCAAAGCACCTGAACGACTCAGAGATTCCTAGATTTAAGAGCTGCTTAAGGAACTACCTGAATAGCTTTAACATTGTTGGAAAATGAATATAAACTACAAAGAAGTCCATTTCCAGAGACCCAGAAGGCAAAAGCTCTGGTATCAGAGAAGAACAGATCCCTAAAACTACACCGTGATTCATCGGTGTGGTAGTCAAAGCAACCCTCACTGAAAGAGCATGTGACTCATTCATTGAAGATATAATTTTTTTAGACTTTTTAAGAGGCAAAGAAAGATAGCCAAACAATGGAGCAATAAAGCCAACGGAAGTATGTTTGTGGAAAGCTTCCAGATCCCCCTACAGTTTTTATTCTGACGAAATGGAAAAGTGATATGGAGACAGCAAAAGAATAGTACTCTAAGAGGGGCGTGGGTCCAGTGCTGGATTTCCACTGACGGCCTTCTAGCAGTGCAGGATGAGAGGCAGCAGCAGTTCTGACCAACAAGTGAGACAAGCAGCCTTGCTGTTCACCCACACCTAAGGGTTGTTCCTGTCCTGGCTCATGACACACTTTGTTCCCTGTTGTCAGTGTCATGGGAGGTTTGAAAACATTTGTGTGGGAGGCTTTTTTGTCTTATTACTGAACTTACTGAACACTAAGGGAATCATCTGATGCTTGAAACTGGTGTTTTGAAATAGATGTCCCTCTGTTCCTGACTCCATGCTGAGCTCCTCACTATTAACATTATTGATGTCCAAGGCTAGCTCTGTCTACAGCATTGGTGCCAAGCAGGAGCAGTGTTGGCACCCTTTTTTGATTAAATTTCTCTTGCTAGAATTAGAAAGACAACACTTTGTTTTGGAACATCTGTGATACACCAACTTGAATACAAAAGCTATTTACAAGAACGCCTCCTCTCCTCCAAAACCTAATATGACCTGCATAAACCATTTAATAAAATATCACAGTTTAAACTTTGCCTCCCCATTATCTTAAAAGATCAATAATGGGAGATAGTACTTGACAGTAATATATTCTTTTTTCAAGTCATCTGAGCTTCCTGTTGATAAAATCATAAATTAGAAGGAAAATTATGAAAACAGTGCAGGTACACCAAAGATTTTCTTTGTGTCTGCACACTGTCCAAATAAAAGCTAAACAAAAAGAAATTCAGGAAAATTGACTCAAACATTTAATTTTTAAATGGATACTGAAACTCAAGAAAGATCATAAGCTACTGAATCTGCAATCCAGAGTGTCAGCTATACTAAGACCCATAGCAAATGTTTCCTTAAAGACATTTCTCTTTCTGATTAGGGTATAGCAAAAGAATTCATACTGCTTTAATGCTAAGTTAACTTGGAAAAGCTTTAAAAAATATATTATAAAACTTCAAAACAAGCAGTATTTATCAAAGACTTCATAAGAAGGGCTACAAAATTTTTAAGTGGTATTGCTATCATGACAAATTACTCCTGCTCAATCACATGGTTTAGAACTGGCTGAAGATTCTGAGAAGAACATTTCACTTTCCAGCCTGTTAGGCCACCACTGGGACAAAAACATCACCGGTGGCGCATCTACGAGCAAGTTATTAACTCAAAAAACATTTTAACTGATGAGCTTACCTGAAATAAATTCACTATTACAAGCTGTACAGCCTTTAAAGATCCATTCCTATTCTTGAGGTTAAAGAGTAGTGAGTGTCAGAAATCCAAATACCTTCAAACTGTACCAATCACCTGAAGAATAAATTATCGCTATTTATGAAGATTTCACTAGGACCAAAACTGACTCAACTAACCAGAAACAGAAGGGCTACTGCTTAGTTCCTCTGACAAAGATAATCTAAAATAATATTTGGATCAAGCATGTTTCCCACTGGGGGTCATAACCATCCGTGCTTGCAGCTTACAAAGGCATAAGAACACCACTTAAAAACAAAATCAGCCTTATTATCAGCTATAAATCAAGTCAGCACTGACACAGAACATTTTTAATAGAGGACAGACATAATAGTAAGATACAAGGGGGCAACTTACAAACACAAGCTGAATTAGTCAAGATTTCTCCAGAACCTGAGGCTATCTGAACAGCTACAGGACTCAAAAACAATACATTAAAAACGTCCCCTAAATATCAAATTACAACACTTCTGAACATCATAGTTCCTCTCTGAACTTCTTTTTAGGTGTACTTCCTTTGTTTTATGACTCAAGGCAAATGTAAAGTTTTTGCTAGGGACAGAATGACAGAAAAAGCAAAAGCAAAAAAACTCAATCAGAAAATTCTGAAATCCAGTTGTCAAATATTTTTTTGCATACCCATCCCCAAGAACCCTTACTTTAACTAACAAACCCCTGTAACGTTCAGTTTTTTTCCTTTGAAGGAATAGTTTTGTGATTATAATAGAAACAGTCTTGCTAAACCTGTTAACTTGAGCAGAAAAGCCAGCTTTTCTGCAATACTATTTAACTTAATGTTCTAAAAATAATTAGCAGATGACAACAATAGCTTGTTTTAATGACTGCAAAAACATAGTTTAATGATAGAAGTTAATAAATTCTATTTTTCATATTTTTCTAAACCCATATTTAAACTACTCATCAATACTACAATTAAATAAAAGGAAGTTACAATCCAAACAGTAGACAGGGACCAATTTGAATTAAACTTTTAGTTACCAACCCAGAATTCTACTACAAGTTACAAACTATAGAAACTTGTTTATTATTGCTGCATGACAAGTAGTTTCAATAGAACAGCTTTTGATTTATAAAATTGCTAACAGTTCCCTAAAGTGAGATTTACAAATTCATTAAACTTATCTATGCACATCCGCTGTATCTCACTTATCAAGGCTGCAGTAACTGTATCATGTGTATCTGCAACACAGTATCGAACAACACAACCACATCAACAAAAATCACACATTCTGGAACAAAATTGGATGTTCTAGTTTATCTGATTCAAAACAACTGGAAATATTATGAACAGTATTCTGTTTACCTTTAATGTACACACTTAGCTAGACTGCAGCTCCACTAACAGAGGTACAAAGTGACCTTGCAAGGCCCTGAAAATTACAGTTTGCATATTTCTTTAAATTATTTGTGACTCAAAGTCGAGGAAGGCCTTACAAGATCTACACTTTAGCATTACATCTTAGCTACATTATTAAACATCGTTAAAACAAGAGCTACATGTTACTGTTCTGCTTTCTATATTTCTATTTGGATTTTCTGCATAACAGCTTTGTAGGATTTGTGTACAGGATTGCGCACACTTACTCAAGACAGACATATATTGGATCCTTAAAATACTGATTTAAACTGTGTATTTTTTATTTAAATAGGAAACAAACTTTTATACCAGGTGAATTGAAACTACCATACTCCTTCAACACTGCGAAGTCAAACCTATTTTACTGTAAAAAACTATTTTACAACCATACAACTTCTCACATTTTAGAACTACGTTAAACAGAGAAAAACATTTCAAGAGAGCCATGTATTCTGCCAGTTTTTGCTCAGTTACTGTTGGAATGCAGTTTACTCATAGACTTCATATTAGTTATTCAGAAAAAACAAATTTCAGAATACAAAGAATTGCCAATATGAAAAATATGAACAGTTTTTCAGGGATGATGAATAGGCCTGTGATATTTAAGATGAGAATTAGCAGAAAACAAAAATGTTAGTGAACTAGAGAATTCTACTTAAGGCAAGAAAATAGCCCTTGATCAAACACATAAAAACACAGGGGAGAGAACTTTGGTAACTTTTCTGCCTGTCTGCAGATATTTATCCAGTGCTATCTAACAGGAGATGTCAGAACTAACATTTTACCATACAAATGTAATGTCAAACAGACAACAGTTGATAGAAATACTGTAACAGCTGGCTCAGTAGAAAACAAAGGTACTAGCAGGGTCTCTACATTCTAGGGGACAGAAGCCAGAAAATTAATTCAGTTTGCTAATACCCGAATGTAGCAAGCAGCTCACAAAGATGATTATTTTCCATTAGCTACTGAAAGTCCACAGGGCAGTCCTGATCTGAGGTGTTCCCACCTAGCACATGTGTAAAGCCTTACAACTATCAATGGGAACCTGCAAAAGACCAAAGAGAATGTTACACCTTTCTCCAACCTCCAAATCCAGTGAGGGACCAGGATCTTAGTATCTGCAGTTAACTAAAGGACTTCTGTATAAAAGCACAGGAGTCTTCGTATAATATAGATTTTAAGTGGGAGGAGAATAATACTGTGTAGTGTAAGAGATTAAAAAGGCCATGAATGCTAGGATGTCAAGATAATGGAGTTTTGGCACTACCTGAGGAAATGATGTATTTCTTTCTCAGTGTCTATCATTTCTGTATAGCTGTAACAGAATTACAGAAGTCAGTTATTCTGCCTCAGTTGTGCTTACGGAAGGATTCAACGACTGGAACTTGAAGGCTTCAGTTACTACTGATTAATCTTATGCCTTCATTCTTGGCAAGCATTTTGAAGAAAGATGAAGTATAATATCAATGGAGAGCCCTTGGTATTTCAGCAGTGAGCTGTTGTTCTTGGAGGAAAGCCAACATTTAGAGCTTTGTCTTGGTCTCTTCCAGGTGTCTCAAGCTGAAGCATTGTTAAGGCCTGGTAATACAATCCTAACCAACAATACCTCCCAAACTGATATAACAGGCCCCACAGTAGAATACTGCAGGTCTGTGCCTAACACTGAATATCCTTCTGAATGGTAAGTTCATATGCAAGTAAATTTTTTGAGTATCTGGATTACAGACACAATCTGACAACATGTAAAGGACCACAGCATTTGTACACTTCCAAGCAATTAATTCAAAAGACTTCCTGGTAAGCACATGGCTTTTTATAGTATAATAATCACTGTAAACTTTACTTTTTGGATATCTAAAGCCTTTTAAAAATAGGGAAGTCATGTTTGGTAAAGAAATCGTGAATTCCAAAAATAAGAACTTGGTACTAAATTTTCTGAATCCTGGGTCAAATGCATATTTGTTTCATGACACAAGAAATAACACTAAGAACACAAAACCCTTTCTTTGGCACCTGCAGAAACAGCACTTAATTAAAAAAGAAAAGTTATTTACTAAGTAAAAATTCTTCCATGGAAATGAATTATTGTTAAGATGTGCCAAGAATTCTATAATATATTTATATTGATGAATTCTAAAATCAAACAGAACTGGACAGATGTTTTTAGTGGTACAGACTGGCTCAGAAACACAAGTCTACAGCAGTGACTATTTCTCCCCTCAAAGAATGGCTGAGATCTCCATGAATCCAACAAATAGCATATCTTTTTGATACTTACTGATAAAACAGTCCCCTACAGCTGCTACAAGAGTAAGTTTTTAAAATCAGAAACAAATTATACTTGTGTAGGTTTTTCTACCTAACAAAACATAGGAAGTCACTTGAGGAAACTTGCAACCAAGACATAGTACATGGCTCTCCTTTCACAACAATTTGAAGACACAGAACAGAATCAGACTCCACCTCTCTTCTTGCACAGTATCAAAAAAATGCTACTCACTGCTAGAATAATCTTTAAATATATTTACATATTACACTTGGATTATTTACCAACTACAATGCCCACTCCAAGATCCCTGAATGATTAAAAGAAAAACCCACAAAAGGAAAACCCCCAAATTACTACAGAGCTGAAAAAATTGAAAAGCTGAAGGACATTTTACATACATAAAATAAAGACCTCAGTGCTACATAAGCAGTAAGCCATAGCTTACACTTCTACAAACTACAAAGGCTGTATTTTAACCTTTGAGGATTCCAGCTTTTACAAAACATAGAAGGAATTCTAGGGTGGTGAGAGAAACAAGGGGGGGAAAAAAAAAAAAGAAAATTATCTTCCTGCAGTTGATGGGAAAGTAGTATTCCATCTCAACTCGTGATAACTGCCAAGGAGTTCCTGTGTTTTGCGCAAAAATTAAAAAAAAAAAAAAAATCAAAGCAGCAGGGAGAAGTCTTCAACCGTCTTGTAATGATAAGAAGTCAATTCTTGCCTTTTTCTATAGCTAAAAACATACCATAAAAATCAAATTTATTGCTTACCATATGCAAGAAGCGTGTCAGCCTTATACAAGGATAAATAATTATTAGTGGTCCAAATTTTATTTTAAAAAATTATTATTCCCAAGCACTAAAATGACACGTAAGTGAAACATTTTATAAAAGCAGAGAATACTGATTGCAAACAAAAAAACCTGGAAGTAGACAAAACCCTACTGGAATTGAAACAAAATGCATATAGATTTAAATAACCCAATTTTAACACGCAGCACATAGATGCTGTATGTGGGAAGATGGCTTTTACTTTGTAACTAATGGATCTTTTAAGTTTATGTAATCCAGAAATTAAATGTTAAATTTTCCCTTTAATAAAAGTATGCTGGTTTTCAATCCATGTTAGCAAACCAAAGTTTATACAGTAGGCTGTGTATCAGAAATCACCATTTTGTCCTGTAACAGTATTAAGAAAGGAAATGCAGGATAAAAATCGTGGTTTCACATATTTTTACCTGTCCAAACTACAAAATTTCATTTTATTTCTTTACAAAAAGGAGTGGTATTTTAACTTAGGCATTTTCAGGCAAATGTTAGAGTTAGGAAGAATATATCCTCCACTTGATAGGTACGTTAGCAAAGTAGAGAGCTAAAATCTGTTTGACAGAATCTTTAGAAGGTGGTACAAAAATCTTATCTTCCATTCTGTAATCTTTTCTAGGATGAAAATGGGGACTTCTTGCATATCGAGGTATAAGACTGACAGACGAATGATGTGAAAAATTTCTTCTCACAGAACATGACCTCAATTCCTAAAGAGAGGAAAAAATGCTGTTTGTTTCCTCTGTTTCCAAGTGTGTCCCGCTTACGACATTGTTTCAATTAAAAGTTACAGTCCATTGTGATACTACATTAGTTAGACAGACTTAGTTCAAAATAGGACAATTAGATTTCCATTACATACATAGGTGAAGTTGATAGTGACAAGAAGTATCTTCTTTTATTTACAATTATGAAATCCTAGAATGAGTTCAGAATTAAATCAAGTTTGGTTCATTGATCATATAGCCTTAGTAAAGTACATCAAGTTACCAAAGCAATTGTATCCTCTTTCTAATTGGACAGGGAAAATTTCTCTTTATAATATGTTACAGTGCAAAACGATTTAACTGATTTTTTTTTTTTTTACTTTTGCATTCTCTGTAATGTAGATTAGGACATTGCATGACTACAGGAATTTATAATGATGCTTACATCATTTTTTCAGTAGCTAAAACTCAGATTTATAAAACTTGAGCTGAATAACTTATAGCTGTCCTATTTGTGAACTAATAAATAGGCAATAGACTGTGACTAAGTAACTTGCCAGTGGATGCCACTAGCTGCTGACAAAAGGATGGCAAGATCCAGAAAACAAGGCTATCGTTTTAAGTGCTAGGAATAACAGCTTTTGGAATACTTATACTCCTCTCTTTATCCTTCCTAAGATCAAATTCTCTTACACTCTCCCTTTATACCTCAGTTGCTCTGTATCAGATTTGTGGAACTCCCATCTGCTTTATTCTCTTTACTTAACCCATCTGAGTCCTCTCTTCCCGTTCCCAGCATGCCACATGAAAGACTCAAACTCACTTCATTTTCTTACTTTATCTTCTTAGCTCAGGCCTTCTCAGCACTCTTTTTATTTTTTAAGCTTCACCATCTTTTTATCCTCCCTTCTGGCTCTATCAGTTCCTAATACAACCAGCTGTAGTTCCTACATCCCTATCAGGATATCCAACACACTTTAATCTCAAGAATTCAGTTTCTTTTCCAACATCTATTAGCTCCACATCATGTTGTGGATTGCTTTTCTAGATCTCTAGGTTCCATGGCCAGTCTCCCTGCTCACCTTTATTACATCAGCCTTATGGGATTTCAGTCCCAGTCTGCTTCTCTTACTCTTTAATTTTGACTTCTATTAGAATATCGAAGACACAAACACATTTTCTCCTCTCTATTGGCTGGTCCCAACAGAAAAGAACTATGCCCAGTTTTCACTGGCAAACTTCTAATGTTTTTAATGTGGTTTTCGTGTGTGTTTTTTTTTTTTTAAAGCCACATCTGTATTTTACCCTAGCTTCATTTTATTAAGACACTTATTTTTTTTAAAGTGTAAGCAACTAAAAACAGCACTTTTTTTCACAATCAAAAGCATAGTTAAGCACGTGCCAGAATATAAGTCCATGAATATAAACCACTGCAAATCACACAAAATAGGGGAGAAAGTTGAGTTGTCAAAGAATGAAAACAGTTTCAGAAACTGAAGTCATACATTAATGCTGTTGGAGGAAAATAATCTAAACACACACACTTGGGAAGTTGTTCTAGAAAGAAAATAATGATGAATTAATGCATACCCGATTATCCTAGGAGTGAATGACACTGATTATATAATTTGTTTTACATAAGAGAATTTAGGAAATTTACAAGCAAGCAGGAAGCAGCTAAGTAATATCGCAGACTACGCTAAAGTCTATCAGACCATGCTGTATAATTTACCAATTTGTAAGTAGCAAGCATTGCAGTGAAGCAACTGACCCCGAGTTTCACAACACGCAGCTGCTACCTGGTATGTTGATGGATCTCTGCCACATCGGAAGGACTGGACAAGAAAATCAGTACAGGTAGACAAGAGCTGCCCCAATGGCTTAATAGTGAATGCTCCACAGTGTCTGCAAATAAAGAAAGAGAACATACAGATCAGCAAAAGCAAAAGAAAAAAAAAAAGCACCATTAAACTGTAATGAGGACAAATTATTAGAATAGAAAAAGAGACAATTGTAAAGAGAACATAGAAGGAAACAATGCAAGAAAAAGCACTTATCTGTACAGAAAGTATGTCCTAAGGTTTAGGGTTTTTGTTCCAGATGGAATATCATTCAATAGCACACAGTACTAGTATAAAATTACTATACCTCTCCCAAAATGATTACAAGACTTGCCCTTAAAAACCCCACAATTCATGTATATACACATGCATATATACAAACATGTATAAACATATGTATGCTTATGTGTATAATACACACAGAACAAGTTTTAGCTTATTACCCTTAACTGCAGAGAAAAAAGAGTATTTTACGTTCAGTTAAGTTTATAGAACGTTCATGACAAAGGCCAAGGTGTTAGCATCGTGCACCATTACAACCTGTACACACACATATATACACAAACTATATTACAAATGTATACCCTAAATTCCGTTTTGACATATGAAGATCCTCTTCTGCCTTTGGAATTAGAGGCAATATAATTACTGCCAATATACTGCAGATTGGAAATGCTCAAGCAAAGAATCTTTGACCTCTCTAAAAAGCATTTTCTTATAGTAAGTAGAAAATTCAGTTTTAAAGCTATGAAAAAAGACTGTAGAGAACAAATAGTGACAAAAACCAAACACAGAAACAAATCTGAAAACCAGGATACATTTCTATTATTGATAGGTTCTTGTTAGATTTATTGGGATTTCAGGGAAAAAACCCCATGAAAATACATACTAACTTTGCACTATTCTGTGCACTTCTAGAACATCTTCTGAAGAAAAGGGTAAGCTTAAAAGAAGTACTATAGTTCTGCACTCCAATCTGGTGTATAACACTTTTAGGTTTGAAGAATTAGATTAAGGAAGACTGTTAGACCTAGCCAAAACTAGTCTATTGTGGGAACTGGAGTGAAAAGTTTAGATAATGCAATAACGTAAGCCTCATTTTTTTTTTTATTTCACCTGAAGCTAAGTGTCCAAGCTCAAATAAAAGAGAGCACCTCCTCCCCTCTCCCAAGGACCTAAAAAAAGTCTCGTGTAGGATAAGATACTCCACCATCCTGTACTGTTAATGGCAGCCAAAACATTCTGTTTGATACAGACCATGCAAATAGCAAAAACTCTGAGACTAGAACCATGTCTACTCTGACAGGTATACTGCAGCTAGAAAAGATGACTGAGAAGAATAAAAAAACCCAAGAGCATTAACCAAAACAAACCCCACCCACCCACCTTCATGTAGCAGAACCTTTTATGCCTTTGCTCAGTTTTTGTAAACCGTGTTGCTCAGCTCCCCAGGCCTCACAGGTCTCCCTCATACACACACAATATCCAGTAAACATTTTTACCAGGCCAGCGTCTCAGAGATCTCTCAGACTCAACCACCCAGCAAAACAAAAATTTAACTCCCAGGTATTTCTACCAGGTCTGAAACCAAACAACACAAATTTCAATCTATAACCCCCAAAAGAAAACACCTGCAAGTAAATGCAAAGGATAATTAGCAAACACATGATCAAGGAGAGGGAATTCGTATTTTAGGTTCAAACCTGATCTTAAATACCAAGCCTAAAAAAATAAATCATAGTTGGAAATTGGGAAATGTTTTCTTCTATTTCTTGTTTAAGGCTATTACAAATTTTGTATTAAAATTTACATCAACAAAATGGTGGTAGGCTAAAGAGAATGTTCTGGTTTGAGATAAAATAGAACCAACTTTCTGTTCAGTAATTTTACTTCTTAGCTAGGCCTCTTCTAACTCTCTGAAATTAACAGTACATCGTGCAGAAAACTGTTTGCTTTTAGAGTGATAAGACTAATATTTACACTTCATGCCAAGGAACGGTATGCAGAGAGGCTCTTGCTTATACTTATTGCTATAACAACCAGGGTCAGCTAATTTCATTATTTGCCCCATTGGAGGGTCAGAAACAGAAAAGTGTAGAGGGGTCCCACCTGCGTGGGGGGATCAGACAGGACAGATGACCCAAAACTGACCAACAGGGATATTCCATCCCATCTGTAGCATGGTCAGTATAAAAGCTGAGGGATCAAAGGGTCAGTTCTCTCCCTTCAATGGCTGACATCCTAGGAGGACCCTGTCTGTTCATTTCCCTTTGATCCCAGTCCCTGTGTTCCTGACTCCAGAGCTAGCTAAAATCCAGTTCCCATCCATTACTGAGTCCAGTCTAAGACTTCCCCAGTGCCTACTGGTAACATCACCCTGGGGGCTTGATATGGTTTTGTATATATTGTATCTATTTCATTATTTTATTTTTATTTTATTATTAATATTTCATTAAAGTAGTTTAGTTCCTTCTAAACTTGCAAATCTCTTTCTCTCTCCTCTTTCTCTTCTGGGAGCAAGAGGTGGGGGGAGAGCATCTGTCACCGTCATTGGCCAAATTGGCCTAAACCACGACAGAATGAAAAATAAGTTAGAGAATTGCCAGAACTGAAGCTTTCTTTGTGAACTGCTGAATTATTTACGTGATTAATGAACGGAGTTTGCAAAAAGAGAACTCAGTTCATTAATCATATAACATCCACAACAACATGTTTAGAATGCTCACAACAGCAATGGAAACACTTGTGTAGACATCAGCAATTTTCTTTTTCAATAAAGATTTAATCAAATTTTGTTTGCTCAGCCTTGTGACTTCATTAAAATACGACTGCAGACCATGCTTTCTTTTGAGCTCCATTTGAAAGCTGTAAGAAGTCTGCAACTGCCAAAAATATCTTTAATACCGACTGTACCCATCCTACTCAACAATTAGGCCCAATGAGTCCAGAGGAGGGCCACAAAGATGATCAAGGGGCTGGAGCACCTCTCCTATGAAGAGAGGCTGAGAGAGTTGGGGTTGTTCAGCCTGGAGAAGAGAAGGCTTCAAGGAGATCTTATAGCGGCCTTCCGGTATCTAAAGGGGAACTACAGGAGAGATGGGGAGGAACTCTATCAGGGAGTATAGCGATAGGACGAGGGGTAATGGCTTTAAACTGAAAGAGGGGAGATTTAGATTAAATATTAGGAAGAAATTCTTTACTGTGAGGGTGGTAAGACACTGGAACAGATTGCCCAGAGAAGTTGAGGTGTGACTGCTCGGGGCAGAGGGTTGGAACTTGATGATCTTTAACGTCCCTTCCAACTCTAACCATTCTATGATTCTACTATTAATTTGATAAAGCTGTTTTGTGTTATACTCTTACATGGCCACTACTTGATAATTTTCAAGCAGCAGATACATTTGTTGGGATATTTTAACAAGACTACAGCCAGCAGGCAGTTCTTTTATGCAGCTGGGGAGCAGGCGGTAATGACACCACCACTTGCTTAATACACAGCAGTCTACTGGCAACATTTGCTCTTTCATTGACCCCCCCTCCCCGGCAAATCATTGTTGAGTGCTCAGCCACAGTGACAGACGCAATACAAGCTGATCATATTAATTACACATGGAATATACTCAAAACTTTAAGTGGGTACATGAAAAGGTAAGGTGAAACTTTAAAGGAAGAATATTCCAGAACTACTATTTGCTACTAAACAAAGCTAACTAAATAAAAATTAAAACCTGTCAGAACTATTCAGCCTCATCTTGTGATGAGTAAGATTATCAGAAATCAGTAAGGCTCTGTAAGGGTTTAAACTGTATCTGCGTATCTACTTGAGACCCAAACAAAGCAGAGTTTCAGTTTTGGGTAACAGAAGACTCCTGAGAACAATAGATAAGAATGAGCAAGAAATACAGTGAAGGAATGGACAGAATATTATGATTGCTGTGTTATACCAACTCCCTTTTCAGTATTTCTTAAAAATATGAATTGCTCAGGATTAGTATTCTCAAATTCATATTAAGCTTCTCTATTTTTTTTTGAGTACTGGCATTTTATTCCAAGATAACGCTTAATGTTACAGCCCCCTCTACTGGAAACATTTAGTAGATATTGTTACACAATAGTCTGGAGAAAACATTCTTCTCTTAAAAGAAATTGAAAAATAAATTAAAAAATAAATATCAAAGCCTATAACATGGCTTTGATTAATTTGCATTCAGTCTGTCATTTGTAGTTGAGTAAGCATCTTTCACAGAAGATTAAGTGCTGTAATATCAGGTAAAACTAATACCTTTAGTCCTTTGCTACATACCAGGTATGTCTAGGCTAAATCTAGTTTAGACAATATCTCATATGTTGTGCCAACAGCCTCAATTTGGGCAAAAGGACTTCAAACTGGGACCCAAAAAACCCAAAGAACTTGCATCATGCAACATCGAATAACCACCTTTCCAAACAGACATGCAAAATCAGAACTGCACATAAGAACACCCACAGGTGAACAACTGGAACAGTTTTTCATGTTCCATATTCCAAAACCCCACCTTGGCACAACGTGAGATGCTTATCTAAGGCTGCAAGTAATGAATTCAACTTCTCAAGGTCCAGAGTTTTGTAACCATAGTTTAAAAGAACGGAACAAGGTTCACTTTTTCCTCTCAAAATACATTCTTCATTTGCAGTTTTCTTTGTATGTCAAGTTTTAAAATGACTAGCCATGTTTTTGTTTTTTTTTTTTTAGTTTCCCAAATAGTTCCAAAATAAGTAACACTCATGTCCTCTGTAACAAAGCCTTAAGTGAGAAAAAATTTCAGTTTCTCTCCAACATTTCCGTTTTCCTTATTTATGAAATTGTTAATAGAAGACTTTCCATCGCTGCCCCTCTTCTCTTACTTCAAGAAGGGGGACAGCAAGACTACAGTGCTTTAACTATCTCAGTTTGATACTCACAGGGGCAGGCATGGCTATGGCACTCTGGGTGTAAGGCTGCTGATGTGGTGCTTGAACTCCATGATCAGAATACAGCTGGTATAAAAAAAAATAAATGCAAAAAATAAGCTGAAAAGTTTGTTCCACAATTTTATGTTTTTATAAACCTTTCATATGAATTTAGGTCCCTTAAAATTTCAAGTTGTGGGCTGTGTTTATCTAAACAACTGTCTTTTTACAACCCAAAATTTCAGTATTTAAATTTATGCTTTCCTGAATGTATTAAAGTTTGGTAAATTGAGTTTATCTAGATCAGTGTCAAAAAGAATTTTCCTTGACATAAGTAGCATGCTTCTCTGCCACATACCCACTTCACTCAAGCTCTGATTGGAACAGTGTTTAAATGTGTAGATGATCGTGTAGTAAATTGAAATGTAACTCCCAGAATTATCACACTTACAAGATATTTACATACAAATAATACACACCCTTTTCTTTGAATTTTACACCATCTTCTAAATTTCCACATATTGTTTCCTTTACCATCAACAAATTATGTACCTGTGAACTGAGAGCATGTTACATGCAAATATTCCATAACTAATTTTGCATTTTTTCTTAATGCTCACATAGTTTAAATTTCTGTGTAAGTTGATATCTGAGTTATGAAATACAAAAGGTAAAAATAACATTGATACTAAGATTTATGAGTATACAATAAATATTGAGATTTATACACTTCAGAAAAAAAATTAAAAACCCCAACCACCAAAGTCCTGTATTATTGAAGACCTCTAAAGGGAAATTAGATCACTTAAGCAGGAAATTCTGACATACCTAACATGCTTGATACACCAGTTTTGGAACTTCTCATGTAGCAATAAAATACGCTTCAACTTTTGTAAAAATACGGATTACTGTCCTAATTTACCATTTATTTTGGCATCCCTGATAATTAAGAATAAATTATCAAGGAGGAAGAGTACCAATTAACCATAATACAATTTTTTATAGTTAGTTTTTCCTACAGCTACTTACTGTCATTTTTAATATCAAATTATAAAGAAATGGCCTTATACATTAAGAATCTCTTAAGAATATTAGAAATGCTATTGATACAGAAGCAAAAAAACCCAAACAAAAAAAGGAGTCATTCTACTCCTCCCAATTCATTCTAATCTTCAGAATATTTAGAAACAAGCTTTTACTCATACAGAAAAAGATTTACTTCAGGAAATATATGGCCTGGGTAGACTAATCCAGCATTCTGGATTTAAGAGGAGCATCATGGGTGTGGTGGGTAAGTACAGGGAAGAGTCGACAGAGTGCTCTGAACTGTTTGTGCTTCAACTAAAAGACTACATTGTTCAATTGCAGATAAGTGCTTCAATTTTAAGTAAAATTTTTATTTAAAAAAATACCTCAGGAACTGCAGCTTCCACTAGAAGAGGAGGTGGTATACATCCACTTTCCTGGGTAATCCCTACTGGCTGATAAATGACTTCAGATGGTTGCAGATACAACAATGAAGGTGAAGAGGGAGGAGACTGAAATAAAACACATTCTTTTCATAAATTATGATTTATGCATGATAAATACCAAAGCTTATTTTACAGTCTTCTTTGCTACGCATCAACAAAGATAAAGCTTTAAAGCTAAGTATCAAATTCATTTTTGATAACCTAAAAAAATTAAGCGAAGGAGAAGAAGGTAGAAAAGTCAGGTAGTAGAATATAACAAAGATGTCCTTTAATCCCTTTTATATATTTTTCAGATTTTATTTATGATTTTGAGAGCACTATTAAAGAAGTCCTGAACTTTTATAAAAATTGACACTCTTAATGACAGAAACATAATACAGTTTAATTTTCTCTTGCAAAAATGTTACCACAAGTATTTTCATTTTTAAATAAAACCCACAGTACTTCTCCAATTCCGTACCCAGATTTCAAAGCAGCACACTGGCACCTATTAATAGAGTAGAATTGATCGTAACTGGACAAGGCTGGCTGCTGTTAACGTAACGAGGACACGTTGTAACAGTTCAAGCTTAAGGGACTTGGTTCTCCTTTTAGCTTCAAACTCTTCAAGTTCCTTGAGTGGCAAGATCTCCATATTAAGCTCCTCTGCTACAGGGATCACGAAAGCGGTAAGTCTCTCCCAAAATTACTAAGTTAACAATTGCAAGTTCTTCCTCCTATTTCAGAGGTCTCGGTCTAATTTCAACATACTTCTGTGTATACATGCCTCTGCTGGCAATACTCCTAATATCAGTTAGTGAGCTGGTTAACACTAATGTCCCTCCTATCAGACAAGATACAGGAGTTTTTACCTGCTTCTGAGAACTTACTAGATAATTTAATATAAACTTTTTGCCAGACAGAGAAGGGACAGGAAGATGCTTTCTTTACACCAGATTTGTATTTAATGTTTCAATAAATGCTTGTTTATGCCTCCTATTGTGGCAGAAAGTGTTGCAAATGCCTTGCTAAAATATAGCAATTAATATTTACTTCAATAGTGTTGTGAATAGTGGGAAGTTTCACTGTTAGATAAGTGCACAGTACCTTTAAACTAGATGCAAACTAATGGTAAGATGCTGTAACTATGAACTATATTTACCTGTGGAACAGACCACTGCCACTGACTTGGAAGACACTGTGTTGGTGCCTAAATTCAAACAAGAAGAGATATTACTCACGTGATTAAGACCGTATGCATACACACACTAGAACTCCCAACATACTAGAATCAAAACTATCTCAAATCTATAATAAATTCTTAATTAACAAGTGGCATGATTTCATAGTCCCCCAAGTAATTCAGGAACATAGTTTTGTCTACTTCCACTCAACCTCTGACTTGGGCATTTCATAAGCTCCTAGGCTTCTAAAACACTGAAGCATCTAAGAAGCAGGCCTAATTAGGAAAACAGAAGATGCAAAATGCAGTTAACTTTCCAATACACAATAAAAACACACATGCTGCATAAGTCCAGTAGTGGGCCACCATGATGGCTAGGGGATAATTATTGCTGGCTACAGCTACCTAAGGGGGCGTGGGCCATAAACATGACTGAGCCAGATTCTCGTCAGAGTTGTTCAGAGCACAACAGTGCAGACAGAGGCTGAAACATTGAAAGTTTTTTTTTTCCTTATAGCTAGTTAAAAGTCCTTTATTATGAGAAGGGACAAATGTTGGAAGAGGCTGTCCAGAAAGGTTGTGGAAACTCCCTCACTGGACAAGCGCCTGAGAAACCTGATCAAACCAGCCCTGCTTTGAGCAGGAGTTTGGCTTAGACAAAAGTTAAGAACAGTACTAAGCCATTTGTCTAGCAACACCAAAGAAAACTTTAATTTATTACATTTCCATGTAGTTACACAGGCAGAATAAGTTGTATTATTAGGAAAAGCAAACCTCTGATGAAATTAAAGTCTCTTTTGTATTATCACTTAGAACAGTCTTTTTATTTCCTAAGACTAAACAGACCCAAGACAGTGCTGCAAATAAGACTGAATGGCTGGAAGCAATACTGATGGTCTGAAGCCCGTTTTCAAACACATACCTGATAATGGTAGGTAGGAGACTGATAAACCGGTTGCGCTACCATCATAGGTGAACTGGAAACTGAGCGCGACTTAAAAAGAAAAGGGTTACAAGTTTAATGCAACGATTTCGTAAGGTATTAATATCTTTAATTATGTTTTCTGTAACATCAAGTTTTCAGGTTTTTTCCTTAACTTTTTTATATAGTTACTTTCCTAATGATTAAAATTAAAAATATGTAAATAACTGAAACCAAAAGAGGCAGCAGTATTCCTAATTGGAAAGGCTGAGTGCTATTTGAAACACAGTGGATCTGAGCCAGGACACCAGAACCAAAGTTCAGTACTAGAATACAAAAAGTATTGTTTCCAAAAGGCAGGATTTGGGAAAGTTCTTTAGAACTATTAAGCATGAACTTCAAAAAGGCTTTCTAAAAATATATGAACAGGCGTTTATGCTTATGCTCTAAAGTTGAGGAGGCACTGTATCATTCCTCTGTTGGAAGAGCTAGTATCTTGGAAGTTAAGAAAAGTGGTTAAAACAGAGATTAAATACTGAGAAAAAAGACACTACAGTGCCAAAATAAATAACATTAAAGATTCTACTACTGCTCTTATCTCTCTTTTGGGAAAGCTTTTTTTTACTAGTAGTAATTCTTCTACTGAGTTCCCCCCCCAGTACATGAAGGGATTTTCCATTCGTTTGTAAAGACAGTATGTGCAGCTTCTGTGAATGCTGCTTTTACAGAAACTGGTAAGGATGCATCCTCTACATATATCCTGTGCCTTATGCAGACCCCATCAACGTTGCAATCCTTCGGCCTTGTAAAAAAGCCAAACCAACTGAGATAACTGACAACTCCTTCCTGCACTTCCCAGGAAATTGTCCAAATTCCCCAAGCCTACTACAATCTAACAAATTATCTTCCTCTTAAAACAAGCAGAATTTGTGAAAAAGAAGATGTGAATGACTATAAAACCAGACAATTTCGCTTTTGCTTTGTTTCTCTTTTCATCAGCAGCATAATATTTTGAAGTCAAGAACACCTCACTTTTAGAAGAATAATAAATGGAGCCAATCAAGGGTCATAAGCACCAACAGTTCCTTAGTAAAACAGAACCAGGAGAACCTGGGTAGGGCCCACACTCATTCTGAACTACTCTGTCCAGCAGGTCACATCAAAGCAAAGTCCCCTGCAGAAGAATAAACTTAAGCATTATTTAAAAACACAAAATAAGCAGACTAATATAGGAAAGCCATTTAAACATCAAACACAAAGCACAGCCAAAGAAACTGAAAGCAGGGACTTGAAACCACTGCACTCATCCTGGTCCACAGAAAAGCATATGTACAAAACCAAATTACTTACTGGCCATGGCTGCGTAACAGAAGTGACTTCAGGTGTATGAAAATAGGCCACTCCATTGTGGTAAATATAGGGATATCCACTTGAAGTTGTTAAGTACATCGTACCACCTTCTGGTATTGCAGCAGAACCTGGAATTAATATCTTAAAGTTTACTTACCAGCAACTTTTTTTTTTTTAAGATGCGTAGGTCAAAAAAAAAAAGAAAGGATCATTTCTGATCTTCAGAGAAGCAAAACACTCAAAGTGAAGAACACAAGGCAATGTGCTTACTGCCATCTCAATTGTCTCTCAAACACAAAATCATGAAAGTAGATGGTCACAGGATGTCAGCAAGGCAGCAGCAGCACTGGCAGCAGCGACAACAAGAACTGAGGTAAGCCCAGGGCTTGCTTTGCTCATGACTGAGCAAAGATCATGCTGAATAATTTCTACAGCAAAGAAACTATACAGTTGGAACAAAGCATTCAATTTCTCCTGGGCAAACACTATCCCTACACACTTAGAAGAAGGGCATATCTATGCATGAGGGGAGGAAGAGACAGAAGTGTCCTGTCTACAGAAAGCAGGTGTGCACCAACAGTGTTAGCTCAGCGGATAAATATGGAAGGAAAGTTACAAAAGTGTACACTTCATTCCCTGCTGCACTTAAAAAATGAATGCATTTTATACCTCTGACACAGAGCCCTTACTGAGGAATACCAAACCAGCATGCACTGCTATGCCAAACACTGACACATCCTGTCTTAAAGGGTGGCAATTTATATCCTACATTTTCAGTAGTCTATTATAGAAATAAAACAGCTCCTGGTAGAAGGAGATGGCATCTTCTCTAGAAGAAAATTTGTCTTCTGTCTCCCCCAAAAGAACATCGTAACAGCATACTTGCTCAAGACACAGAAGTTATTCATCTGAATACAGAAGTGTTCAATCTAAGTAGTTATTTGCCAAAAGAGGAACATACAGCATCCATTCCATTATCTACAGCAAAGAACTCTTAAGAAACAAACAGTGACTGCAACCACTCATTCCTTACGGTTTCTACCAGAGAAGGCAAGATACAGCAGTCCTGATGGATTTTACCAATATAAATAAATAGGTAACAACCCAACCCATCAGCACAGCCTGCTTTATCCTGTAGAATCTGTGAGGACAGTTTAAGTGTTTAGATTTGAAATTCTGCCTGGCAACCAAGAAAAATTTCCATTCAGTTTTTTCCTAGATAATCTTTTCCAAAGAAAGTAAATAATAGCCTAAAAGAGATAAAGGAACCTAAGATCAATCTGTTTATTTGGACATTTCCACTGGCATGCACGTACTTCCACTGCAAACTCTTCTGAGCTCACTGCACACACAGAGCATTAGTAGAGTGCATGATCAAGCACATCTTTACTAGGAACTTACATTTGTTGTGACACATAATAAACAAATAAAAAAATACATACGAGAACCCCGTATTTGCTGTTTTCTTATTGCTGGACCAATATTCAATTTCTTATCCTTATAATTAAGTTTTTTAGCCTAGAATTAAAGAAAAAAAAGACATTCATTATGCATATTTCTACACATATCTAGCCATCCAAGAAAATAAAATCAGAAGTAAACAGGCACTTAGTAGGTCCCTACCCTGTTTTTTATTTTCAGTGCATCTCAAAACAACCAAAAGTTATACTAATTCCTTTTCAATCTAAACTTAGACTTCACAGACAAAATTAATCATTAGTAATTTCAATTATTACCTGCTCTTCATGGAGCCTCTTGAATAACAACTAATACCAATAATTTCCTTGTGTACACAGACTGATAATTTCAAGTATAAAGATTAAACTTAATTTAATGGATTACCATTGGATGCTAATCGTACTTGATACTAGTTCACAGAAAAAAAAACACCAAAAAAAACAGAGGAAGAAAAGTACCTCACTCAAGTTCTTGTCTGTATATTCTTCTGGCTCCACATAACCATATTTTTTGAAGACTTCCTTGAAAGAGTCCCAGCTTTTACTTTGATTTTTAGTATGTGAATTCTCAGCATTTTAACCAGCTTTCTATTTGGAGAAGACCATCTGCAAGCCTTGGATACCATTTTCTGGGGTCCCCCCCACCCAGATACCTCACGTATGAATACATCCTGACCAACAGATCTCTCCAATACATTTCCAACAGAAGACTGAGCGCACGTTGAAAAGAAACAAACCAAAGGGAAGTGCTAATATACATGTCTCAAGGGAGGTTCTACAAGGAGCATCAAGACAGTAGCACAGTAAAGACAGAAAGCAAGAATTCCATAAGATGAGCTTCATTGTTCAAGACTTCAAGAGAACCTAATTATTCCTGAAAAGAATTACCTCAGCTCTGACAATCAAACATGTCAGAATGAAAGACAGCAGTCGTCTTTCCCAACTACCCACAAAATCTTGACAGCAATGGATTTTCTAGTAAAGGAAATGAAAGCAATTGTGAAGGGTAGAGTCTTTATAGCTCTATATATACTATAGAACACATAAAGACTAAGAAAGAATAGACTATGTCAAAAATCAACTCCCTTCCCTAGTTCCAGAAGACCTCAGTATAAATCTTGCCTTATATCTAAGCCATCTTCTTAACTATGCGGACCAAACTTAAGAGATCTTCAAATCCAAGTTGGCAAACAGAAGAGAACCAGACAACCAGGGCTACTTAGTATCTAACAGGAAATGAAGTATTTCGCTTCAGAGAAAATCGTAACAGGGACTATTGCTTACCTCTTGTAAAATCTTCTGTGCATCTTCTTGGGTTTCAAAAGTAACAAAGCCATACCTGAATAAAAATTACAGAAGCTAAGTCTCCAAAGTTCATATTTGCATGTATTGCACATTATTACTTCATATATAGTGCAAACAACCTTGAACGGTAAACTAATGAAAAAAAAGTCATGCAGTAACAACTGTAATCTTAATTTGACATCCTAGCTATAGTCTACTTACTAATGTATTTAAGTACATCATCATATATTATTGTTTCTATGCAGTGAATCAGTAGCCCATGTGAGTTCTCAAAAATTCTCTGTATTGTCTTCGTTACTCAGTGTATGTCTTTAGGTCCTTCATTTCCATTAAACCAAGTCTCTGACCAGCTGTACTTTTAAATCTTCAAAATGGGCTTTTCCTGTATTGACTTTTACAAACAAATTTGGACACATTTCCAAGTTCAAAGAACAGACACTATTTTCCTAGCTTGGGACCTTACCTACACAGACTTTTAACTCTATGTGGTATCTAGACAATAAACTAATAGACATAATCACATGTATGTTAAGTGATGACAGCATTAAAATTATGATATGCTGACACCACAGGCTTACTGATCAGAAGAGAACTTCTGACCCAAGTGAATTTTACATGTACAAGTTCCCAGGCACATTCCTTTTTGCTTCAGCCCTCTTTCCTCCCTTCTGTGACAGTTCCCTCCCTTATTTCTTTCACCATCCTTTGGGTTCTAGCAATAACTTTACTACCCAGACTTAACCTTTCTCCAGATTTGCTTTTTGGCACTTCTGTTGTTGTTGACTTCCAGTCTTGGTCCCCTCTTCTGCAATCATGATTCATTGACAGATTTCTGTGCTACCCCTCCTCCCCCTGCCCATGTTCTTGTTCAAAAGAAACCTTAATACAAAATCTTAAGTTATTGCCACGTACTCCAGCACAACCAGGTCTATCTCACCTCTTCCTCCATTCTTAGGCTTCTTTCCATACTGGTTTTCAGTAATAGAAATACATGTTTAATAGCTCAGTTACCCTTTTTAGGATTATCTATCTAAATTATTGTTGTCATAGAAAAACTCAAAGGACTATTGATTTTTGTCTTAGTTGCACAGAGCTTTATCTTATATTACAATAACTCGACTATAGAGGTTTACATTTATACAAGTTACAAAGACATTTATATGAAGATGTTAAAGGGCAAGAGGAGATTTTTGCATACATAGAATAACTGGGAATTTCAATGACAAAGTTAATATTCTAAGCTATGAAAGTCATAATCAAATTTACTATAGTCATTATATTTTCATTTCCCACAGCACTATACTTATACTACTGTACTAACCCTTTTGATACTCCAGCTCTGTCATTTACTATCTTCACTTCTTTCACACTGCCGTACTGAGCAAAAAACTTCCTCAGATCATTTTCATTAGTCTAGTACAGTAAATCAAGGAGGGGGAGAGAAAAGTTGGCTTGCATAGTTATTCAATGAATATTTTCTGTAAGACTTTTAATGGATGTACTTTGGATAAAGTTTGCTACAAAGTAATTATAACCCTGGATAGGAGGAGAGAAGAATGAGCATGTATGAGCCCCACAGCAAGAGAACAGCATCCTTGTTTAATTACTGCTTTTTTGTATTCAGCAATAATGCTAGAAAACCACTAAAATACTAAAAATCATCTTTCAGTGAATTTATGTAACAACTGTCCCTTTACAGGCAAGGTCACTGAGGCAGGTTCCTAGGTCTGAATTTTGGTTTCTGCAAATTTTGTACTAGAGTGCTGTTTACAACATGAAATATCACTGCTGTGTTTTCAAACTTCAAAACAGCAGAGTGTGTAGACTTCCATAAAGGATATGCATAGGTCCACGTGAAAAAATCCCCCTAAACCACTGTAACTTAATGGTCAAATCAATCTAATGTACTGCAATTCCTCTTTTTCAAGAATGTTTAATCTAAGACTCTGCAAATATGTATAGGCATATCACAGGAAACCTCCATTATAAAGTAGGACAAGGTCCTTTTAATGGAGAATGTTGTAAATCCACTTGGAGGAAACTGTTCCCTTCTGAGTATGCATAGAGAAAGTCAAGTTCCTAATATATAGGCACACCTAAGCTATGGGAACACTCATCTACATTCTGTGAATCAGTTTTCTTTTACAGTGTAAGCAAGTATCAAATATAGTGCCCTAAACACCGTATTTCAGATTTAATTTTTTTTTCTACATGGTCCATAGTTAATATTATACCTAATGCTGGAAGAAGTATGCTTATATGCATGGATCTCTATATGATTCAAGCAATTTCTATAGTCATCTGTACCTTTTGTTATTTTTAAGGACATGTATCAGAAGTACTATTTTACCTGTGAGTGAATGACTTACTGTTTTATTTAAAAGAGTATGTATGCAATTTAGTAAATCCTCTCCCGTGCATCAAAGTTTGAAAAGCAAAAAGAACTTAAAGAAACAGAAACTAAATTTAAACAACTGGAAAGAATATGAGTAATTCTACCCTCAAGCCACATTTTACAAAAATAAGGAATTCAGCTTGCTTGCTACAACCTCTAAATCCAACAGAGAGCATTAAGGGTAGCAGATTGCTTTATCTCCCTCACTAATCCAAGCATTCAGGCATTAAAATATTAGAAAACAGTCACTCTGAAAGTGTGAGGAGTAAGAACAGACAACTGCACTAAACAGGCATGAAATGCTTCAATGTTTTATTAAAGTTCAGTAATTGTGTCCTCTCCCTGGAAACTACCTGCACTGGTTCTTGAGAAACTACCCGTCATGGAAAAGTTAAAAAAATTTCTGACTGGAGTCCAGAACCACTCTCTTGAATAGATGATCATGCTTTATGCCTGAAAAGAAGGCTGAAAGCCTGTGTACACAGGAAAACAGATTCAGCCAAACAACTGATAGCTTATATAAAACAATTCTGCAGCCCATGCTGAAGTGGTCTCACATTCTTGAGTAACAAAAAGCACATACAACATACAGAAGACTCATACTGGAGATTTTCCTTTCCCTTAATATTTTTCCCAATGAAGATCAAAATGTACCTGCTTAGACATGAAAGGCCTATAGATAAAATTTCTCATTTCTGGAAGATTGTTTCTTTTAAGCTTCAGATGCAGCTCAGCTGCTTCACAAAGATGAGAAAAAGAACCTGTAACAAAATAGTAGAAAGCTAGAATACACCAAGAAACAACCTAGGAGTCCTAAAGACTAATCTGTCCTGAAAGTGTCATTCAGTATCTCAAGGACACGAAGGATGGCTACACAAGACTATAAACACAGAAAGCCAGAGGTTTATCTGCAGAGCAGTGTATTAAATGGGAACATGAAGGAAACACAATTCACATAGAAATCTGCAAGTATCTGGACAAACACGGTATCTAGAAGCTTGCCAGAAACACTTTCAGGACTTGCCTTTTCCTGCTCATGACCAGACAAAGGTGCTTATCAGATTCTTAAGAAAAGCCTTCACTCATGTCAAAGATACACAGCATACACCACTGAAGAAACAGCTCTTCAGACCAGTACAAAACTGCACTCAACTTCTCTTACAAATTGTTTCTCTAAGTTTAAGAGGTCAGACGTTTCCTCTGTACAAAGAAGAATCACTGCTACAGTGACAGACCAAATGGATGTGGCTAAATGATAAAAAAGCTTGCTGAAAAGAAATAATTTTTTGTTAAGCGTCTCACTTTTTAGCTTTTTCCCACTACCCCACAGTGCCCCAAGGGGGACCTTTGAAGGTAAAAACCCAAAACACCCAATGCTTTTTGCCATAAGACTTACAAGAAAAAAAGTAAAATCCAATACTGACCTATATATCCCAGAATTTGAACAGAAATTGAAGGCTCCACTTGATATCAAGAGTCATAGGTAAATGGAAGAGTACCCAAAACGTCTGTACAGAGATTTCATCCCTTTTTTCCCTTTTCCCAATAAAATCCATCTTCATGTTTATAGATACAAATACACTTAATTCCTCTGTTGTGGAAATTAAGATTCATAATAGATTTTTACTTATCAGCAACTGAAGCAAAAAGTCAAGAGACTCTTCAAAATGAACACTAAATATGACAATTAATGAGAATATTGATATGTTATGCAGAAAAGTGTTTTAACCCTTGAAATTGCAGTGAAGAAAGAATAGAATGAGACAGGTCTTTTTACATCTCTGGTAATTTGCTTACTATTAATGCAAAAAGCTACTGTGCCTCTTAGCTAAAGCCCAACACACAGAACACCTCTTGAATTATGAATGCCTCCATTTGAATTATCTCAGGCAAATAAGCCAGAAGATCCTGGAATTTCTTGTTTTTATTATGCAAAGTAGTCTGAGTGAATTGTCATTCTTCTACTATTCATCTGAGTCAGTGCTCAAAAGGTCCTCAGCCTAGGAGGATTAAGGCAGAGAAGATACTGTTGATGGGAACAAAGAAACAGCTAAGCAGACCAACAATGTTTTGCAAAAGTCAATGACTTAATTTATTATCTAGAGTGGTAGGAAAGCAAAATGTGAGTAGCTGGAATATAGGTCTGATGCATATCTTGCTACAAATGTTCAAAGTGATTGAATAATGTAAGAATTGTTCAATATTCACCGCTACTTGAGGATTTTAGGGCATATGCAAAGGTACAAGCATCCTAAGAATTTAGATCAGTACTGCAAGTTGCCCAGAGAAGCTTTACTATTTGTTTTAAAACAAACACTTGCTTTTAAGAGAATTACTATGGTGAGGAATACATGCACTGTATCTCCTTTTTTGAATGACCTGGAAGAAAAGTGCTAGAGGAACTGAAGCTATTGACATTTGCTCTGTTTGCAATCTGTAACATTGTGTTTATGGTTTAATAAGTGTTATACATAATAAAAAGCCTTATACATGCTTTTCTACCATAAGCTCTGCTGATTACAGAAGCCACCTTCTTTGAAAAGAGAAAATTCTGAAGAACCAGTACATCAAAAGCTTCTAGCAACCAGGTGTACAGAATCAACTTTGTAGTACAGTTATGCAAATCAAGGCTTCAACCTCTATTCTCTACTGTTGATTTGAATGTTATAGTGAAGGGTACTTACCACCTAAGCAAACACACATATGATTATGTCTCACTTTTTTTCCCTACTGATTTTTATAAGGTTATAAATTATCATTTAGTAGTAAAATTAGGAAAAAATTACCTTAAAATCAATTCCTCCTACAAAGATGCGATTTGGAGTAACTGTTCCAAACCTTGGAGTACTGGTCAGATTACTTAATGGCACTGGTGACACAGTGTTGGGAGATGAAGATAAAGATTCTGTTTGTGTCTGATTTGTGGTCTGCTGATTGAAAGAACACATTTTCAGATATTTTCAATATCTTACATGTTATAAGCTATGAAAGAAAAAATTCTCAACAGGAAAATACATACAGAATTTTTTGGGAGGCACAGCAAATGCTAAACAACAACATTTGACTACATAATTCTAATCAGAAAGCAGCTTAGCAAAGTATTTAAACATAAGCTTAGTTTTAAACAATTCAGTTAACTTAGTGAATATGCTAGGGTCCGAAGTTTCTGAGTAATGCCTTAATGCTGTTGTTTTGGATACCTTAAAGTCAATAAATCCAGCTTAGTCCATGTCTTTTTAGTTTTAGGGCAGACAAAAATTTACTAAAACATACATGTTGGGGCTGAGGAAAAACCCAAGCCTTTAACTTGGAGAAAATATGCATTCAGGCGGTAGTACGGGTTCCTCCTGGGAATACTGTCCTAGAGTAGCAACTAACCTGAAAAAATACCCTAATGCTTGCAGGTCAACAACAGTGATAATCCCTACAGTCCCAAAGGCTTTAGGAGGAATGTTTTCTGCTGAAAACATCTTTTGAAGGATGATGAAACAGGTTATTTTGTTTATCTCTCTCACAAAATACAATATTCAACTTGTATAATCATCAGGTGACTGTGTACAGCACTAAAATATCTGAATTTAACTATAAAGTAACAATTAACAGCTGACACCACAGCCAAAACGTATTCCTTATCCCAAAGATCTCAAATTTCATTTTCTCCACACAAATTTTAAGAGTTTTAAGCCTTATTAAAAAAAAAACCCACCACAACACCAAAAATGCAAATGGAAGACATGTGGAATTAAACACATCACTCGTGAATTCCCAATCCAGTAAACCCAAACGAAATTTAAAAATCTTAAAATCTGTATTCTGATTGTTACCTCAACATCATTTCTTTTCTAATGTCCATGCAGCAATAAGAAAACAGGATTTAATAGAGTTCTATGCACTAGCAGCATGCCACTTGCCTGTTTCTGCTTTTATAGGTTTTAAAATTTATTTTTTATTCCCCCCCCAACAGTATGGATATGTATATTTATCACTACTTTTATGGGTTATTTAGTGGGTTTGACAACTGCTCTTTACCAGAATTGATAATTGCTCATTTTCTCATTTTTATGTCGAACACACCCACGGCCAACCAAACAGTACAAAGGCTTGGTGATCAATCCCACCTTACCCCCTAAACACACCCCCACCCCTTTTTTTTTTTCTTTTTTATTTTTACAGTCAGTGTCCCATAATGTCAGCAATTAGACACCCCTCCTCCCCAGGCATCATGTGCCGCTGCAGACCTGAGGCAAGGGCAGCGGTTTACCCCCAAGGTGAATTCACCACAGCAGGCCGCACCACAGAGGAAATGGCGGCGCCCGCGGGGACGGGGCCACGGCCGGGCCAGGGCCGCAACCGCCGCCGCCAGTGAAGGGCGCTCAGGCGGGAAGGCCGCGCTCCCACCCCCCTGCCCTCCCGCCACAGCGACTCCCCGGGCGGCGGCCCCGTCGCCCCGCCGCGCTCCTCACCGTGCCGTCGGGCTCCATCTGTCCGTCGTCGTCGTCGTCGCCGCCGCCTCAGCCCCCGGCACGTTACCGGCACGCGTCGCACTCTGCAGAGAGAGGCCTGCAACGGGCGAGGGAAGAGACACCCCGGCGGCCAGCGCCGCGGGCCGGGGCGGCACTCAGCGGGGGAAGCGGGCCGGGGCGGGGGTCGGGAGCAGAGGTGGGGCAACCGGGGAGGGACAGAGCAGCCTTTCCTCGCCCCAGCGCCGGCCCCCACCCTCAAGGTAGACACCTCCCCGCTGAGGGGGCGGCCCCCGCTCCCCGCCGCCCCTCAGCCCTCCCTCACGCGGGAACCCTCTCCTCGACGCGCCGGGGGCGTCGTCTCCCCTGACAGAATGCCTGTGGGCAGCGGGCGGCTGAGGTGCCGCTTCCCCCTCCCCGCTTTCCCCGGCGCCTCCCGGTACCGTCACTCACCGCCCGCCCCGCCTCAAGGCCCTGAGGGGCCCCCGGCCTCCCCGCCCCGGGGCCGGTAGGGTCTCCCGAGTCCCGGCCGCTTCCTGCCCGCGGGCGTCGTGTCACCGGCGAGCTCTCGCAAGGGGAACAGCAGTAGGCAGGTTGGAAAAGAAGGAGGCTGCCGGCATTACCCCCAGGATAGCACAACGAAGCCCTGGGGCTGAAGGAAGAACCTCCCTCCAGGTCCGTCCCCGCCACCTGAGAAAGCAGGTAGGAACCTCCTGCTGTGTTTTTATCCCCTCAACCAGGGAGTGAAACAGGGAGGAAAACAGGATCATGCATTTCACCTGTCCTCCGGCCTCCACCAGAGAATGCCCAACCACTAAAATACCCAGTGAGGCTGTTCCTGGGGTCTGAGTCACCAGGCCGTGCTTGGTGGAGGCAAAACCATAGCTTAGGCTTTACGACTCAGCATGAAGAAGTGAAAGTCCTTACTTCAACTCAAAGAGACTTCCCAAGGTTCCTAAAGAAACTCTCAAAAGTAGGCAGGCTGCCCTGAGAATGGTGTGGGATAACCTTAGAGATGTAATTTGGCATCCACTAGAAAATACTGCTCACCTTCATGACCGCTTCTCAAAATATTCCATCTATTTTTTTCAGCCTTTACCCAGCTGGAGGAGAAGCCCCACTTGTGTGGGATGTACTTCTGTGGTCATCTAATGAACAGCACTACAACTTGCTCCCCTCTTCGGCAATTTCATCTTGTTTGCGAATGCACGTTGCCCTGAAAATAGCTCTGCTGCTAAACAGGTCTGGAAAAAAGGAGTGATTCAAATGTCAAGCTCATAATCAACATAGTTACAATGTACAGCCTGACAAAAATGCTTGATTTGATGATGGCGAGAGCTGGAATGCAGACAAATGCGTGCTGGGAGAACCACTCCAGTGGGAAAGCTGCCTTTCAAAGTGATCAAGCATCGACAGGGTAAGTCACAGCAGCTGAACCCCAAGATAAAATGTCAGGATCACTGAAGGGTCAATTTATCATTGGCTACTCTCCTGTTTTACTTTTGGGGGTATTTTAGAATAAAGGAATAGTATCTTCATAATGTCTACAATTAAATATATTTTAGTTTAATTCAAATCTTTGTGTCTTGCTTAAGTTTGCTTTATGCAAATTATACCAATCCAACCTAAACCCAGCAGCACTTTCCTTTTAAATTACATCATTTAACTCTCACCAAGTATAGGCAGGGCACGGACCTGCAGTCCTTATATAGGACCCTATACTGCTCCTTGTATTTCTGGTGTTGCTTCAACATCTACCAGCTTCTGCAACATTATTGTTACCACAGGGAATAAAAAAAAGCTAAAAGGGATTTTCTAATAATTCTGTGTCTGTGATATGAAACAATATAATGCTTAAATCTTAGTAGTGACTGTTTTTTTAGCTGAGAAAACTGTATAAAAGCAAAGGCAATTTTAGCAGAGCTGATGAGATTTTTAGAAATAGTTATTTTGTGAGATTGCAGAACTCTGTTGAGTTGCATTCCTTGACTTTTAGTGATATTTATCAGACAGTAACAAAGCTTATCCTAAGAACAGCACTACATTTTGATGATGAGAAAGGTAGAATGGGCCAAGCCTTTCATGTGCTTTATATCTTGATTTGGGGAATCTAAAGTCAGAACAGCTGAAAGAATACAGAAACATTCAGAGACATGAAAGTACATTTTGCATAGTTTTAATTGTCATATCTTCTACATTACACCTTCTCTTCAAGTTAAAAAAACTAAATCTGGGACATTTACATTTAAAATAAGGCAGTTGTGACAAAAGTAGGACTTCTGCAAATAAATGAGAAAGATTGAGCATTTTTTTATTCTGATAATTTAAAAAGTGAAAATCTGAAAAGCCAACACATTTATAAATTTAACAAGATTACTAGCAGAGCTGCTAAAAAATGTTGCCACGCATACAGGATTTAAATATTACAACAAAGGTTGCTGGGCTGCCCTAGCACTGTGTGGCTGCTTCATTAAGGGAATAGTATCCTGGCTGAGGAAGTCACTCTCAAAGGCAGTCAGGAGTGTGTCTGTTTTTCCTGACTCTGCATGTCAGCAATACACACAGCATGAAATGATCTCTCCTACTGTTCTCTCCCACAAATTAAAAGGCAGTGCTGGACAAGGACAAGAGTCTGACTGTGCTGGTTCCTGCAGGCTCTTGCCTTTTGTCCTTTTTTATAGCAGCAGAGAAAGTCAGAGGTTAAATGAGGAATGATAAACTGAAAGAAGGAAGAGAAAAAAATAGGGAGAAAAAATGATTTGGGAGGAGAAAGGAGGAAAAGAATTCTCCAGGCACAAAAAGACAAGGATGATTTTATGAGTAATACAGGGCCTGGCAAGAGACTGCTATTTCACTGATTGATTCCCTGACCTTGGAAAAGACATGCTACCTGTTCTGCTTCTATTACTTATCTGTAGATAATAATGCTAGCTTTCCTACCAGCATCTTAAGATCCTTTTGTGGAAATATGAGCCTTAATATATTGTTGTCAGGCAGGGAGAGCCAGACTGTATCTGATGGAAGATTACTTACTTTCAGCTCTCAATTTCATAAAAATGTCTCTTAGGATGTTACTAAAAGATTGACTTCTGTCTCTGTTGCATAGAGTACAACTGTATTAAAAAGAAATCTGTAATTTATGAAGATGTGCACAGTGATTTGTCTTACAAGCTTGTGAATGGATTCTCTAGACCTTGAGCCATAACCAGAACAATTTAAAATCCAAGAGCTCTTATGTATTCAAGGGTTTTGGGGAGATCGCCTTAGAGAGTTAACAGTGCTTAGAAGCAAATGATGGTGGTCACCTAAGGCATACCACTGAGTAAAAAGATTATGGCCAGTGCCATGTGAAAAATGCAGAAGGAAATGACTTGTTTCTGGGTGTGTGTATTTCTCTAATATGACATTTCCATCTTACAGTCCCTTTTCTCGCACCATTCCCTAGTTGGACACATCTCCCTTCTAGATGAGCCATGACTCCTCACCCCACACCAATTTCTACCATTCTTTCTGCTCTTTGTCTCTCTTCCTCCTATTTGGTTTCTGCTTGCCCTAACTATACTCTTGATTGCTTCTTCTTGTCTCTGTCGTCCCCCTTTCCTCATTGTAATGGCTGCACTAGTATCCTCTACTGCTTTAACCCCCGCAGTCATCACAGGGTGGGTACTGGGGGCCTCTGGCAGGGTACTGGGTACTTGGTTTACTAAAGGACTCTAGAGTAGTATTGGGAAGGCTCTGAAAGGTGCTGGGGGCACTGGGAGAGTGTATAGGAGCTTTAGGGGGTACTGGGCTCACTGGAGAGGTATGGGGTAGCTCATGTGTCTATCAGGAAGACTGCAGGTACTTGGGGGCCCTGTTGGCTTCTGAAGAGTTCTAAAGGCTGGGTATTGGGGTGGGTGAGTGGGGTTCCCACACACTTTCCTATGGCTCCATCAAGCTGAGCTGCTCTACCCCTATCTGAGTTTCTTATTTGTTTCCTGTTTCTTATTTTCCCCACCCTCAGCAGTGGATGATCCAGAAGAACAGGAGAGTTGGATGGTCAGTGCACTGGACTATTCTCCCAATACTATTTTCCCAGAGTGGTAAATTTCCTACATTATAAAAGCATCCTCATTCAGTCCATCCTTGCAGAATACTGACATTATTATGGATTCTTTCTGTCTCAAAATGTATCAAGGCAATGAGTGATTTCTTTCAAATTTGAAGACATACTTAGATGTAGTTTAAAAATACCTTATTTTTCAAAAGTAATGGTCAGTATTAGATTATTGGAACAAAGTCACTATGTAAGGCTGGCTTGTTTTCTGTCTCATTTCAGAGTTCAGAGTACATGAGCTTTATTTACAAAGGCGTTTGTGTGCATTTTATTTTATATGTCCTCAAGGGGGAAAAACTTACTGGAAACTGCTGCATAAAAGTTCCATTGCTATTGGAACTTGTCATAATTAAAATATGGAAGATACTATTAAAAGTCCCAGATCTGGGAAAGCACTTAAAAATGTAGTAGCATCTATATTTGCACCTCAGTAAAACTGTAAAGCTTATCAGTACTTTATTAAATGTCCCTAGCAAATGGAAGAATAATATTATAATCCTTTGTTAAATCTGATAGTATGGTTATTAATAGGAAATACTAACTAGGTCTACTGAGAAATCTGATTTCTTTATGTATTGTAAAAGCATGATCCTCCAACAAAACACCATAGATATATGTCACAGGGAAATATTAATAGATCATCAGTTAGGCGGGTGAAGATAAAATTATCAGACTCCTCATTTATTTTACCTTAGTGTGACAGCCTTGATTGGTTTTTCCTCTCATTTTTTCCCCTACTGTGGTTCTTTTAGTCAAACAAAAATTTAATGCTTATCTTGGCTTTGATAAATTTCAGTTTTTTAACATTCTTTTGCAGTTGTCATAATATTATATTGTACATGTTTCACTGAACTTAATATAAAATTCTGCAGACAGAAATAAATGAGTAGGAAAGACTATAATCAATTGACATGTATTATGAAACACAACTGGGAAAAAAATACTTGCAAGAAAGATAAAGTATCAGGCTTTGCTTGCTCTGGAAGTGTAAAGCTACATGGATATAAGTGCAATTTAATAACACCTGTATGCTGCCATGATGTTAAAGAGGCTCTCTTAAAAGATAAAGAGGTTCTTTCTTTTGCAATTCATTTGACTGCCATCAGACAAAATGGCTCTGGGTTCTAATCCCACCTTTTACAACTTGATTCTTCAAATGTCATTATGTATAGGTATAGATTCTAAAATAATAAAAAAAAAAAGAAGTAAAAAAGAATCTCACTGTAGATAGGATGCTGTTAATTCCACATACTTGGGGAAATTTTTAAGAGTCAGGTTGTAATTTCCTATTCTAATATTCTATTTATTCTATTCTATTTTTTCTTTATGGTGTTTTAGATCCAATGGTCCAAAAGGCCATTCTGTCTATTGACTTTAGTGATTTGAAGTAGAATGCCACAAAAATACTGTGAAAGAGCCAAGGCATTTTATTTTTGCCCATTACAATTTTTTTTTCTTTTTTTTTTTTTGTGGTGTGGTAATTTACTCCTTACATGCTGTTTCTTCAGATAAGACAGCTATTTCAGTTTTAGCAGGTAGCTTGTTTATGGGGGAATACTTGCATATATCCCTACACACTTCTGTTGCTTTTGTTCTACTATCTGCTATTCAAAATTTCTACATGTAAAAGTGAAGAAAAATTGTAATATAGCATAATTGCTACTGCTTAGATACACTATTCTGAATAGTTGAACATAGCAGTAAAATAATTAACCTTTACTTCATTTTGTCTTGTCTTTCCTGCACTATACTATATAGAACTGTATGGAATGGAATATATGCCAACCTACCATCTACCTTTCTCCTGCAAATGAAGAACTTCAGGATGGTTATGAAGATATCAAACATTTCAAGAAGTTGAGTCTTTTCCAGTATTTTTCTTCCTTCTTTACACGAGTTAAGTACCTAATAGGAGTCAAAAGAGAACTGAAATGGGATGAATGCAGCTGAGTACAGGAAGAAAAGTTTATGCTTGGTCTCATTCGATGCATTATGTTTTGATTTACTTTCTGTGACAGTTGATTGAAATGAATATGGAATTTAATGGTGAAAAGGAGAATTGCAACTGTAAAATACCAGTTGCAGAGATGAAAGTACAAGCTCAGACTTTGATATTCTTTTTTAAATACTTGGTTTCTGATATTTTTTAATCAATTTTAGACAAATAAGCCTGACAAACTTTAATGGGCAACACTTCATCATAATCTACTTGTATAATGAAATGGAATATTTTATCTGGAGATCACAAATACAAAGAATGCCCCTTCCTCTGAAAATTTCTATTATTTAAAAAATATTATGAGATACTTAGAAAGAACAAGAACTTAAAGACTGATTTTTAAGAAGGATTGCTAATCTTTACCTACTTGTCTTAACACTACATTTGAGTTGTTTCTTTGTAACATGAAGAGACTTTTCCATATTAATGTCTCAGTTAGAATCAAGATTTATAAGATCACTTATCTTGCCTGTGTGAGTGATATGGGGATTTTTAAATTTGTTTCTTTTTTATTTTGCTAAATTTGCAATTCACTCTTTTTCTGCATTTTGTAGAATACAATCTCTTCCTCTGGCATTTGTAAGCTCTGTAATAGTTTTCCCTTTTGCCTTCCATTCAAATCAAGGCTTTCAAAGTATTTGGACTGATATGTAATTTAAATTCAATGTGATTTACTTGTAGTGGCTCTTAGGAAATAATTCAGTGTAAATTTTGGCCCACACTATGGACTCGGGGATTTACAAAACAAGAGACCTAATTCTTCCTTTCCTTTTTCCTATCCTTCTCAAAATCACAAACCTTTGAGCAGTGCTCTGTTCAAGTATCATTCCCTGAGTATCTGCTCATAAAACCACTTCTTGGCATCTTTGGACATCATACTTGCGGAGTATATATGGGAAAAGCCCTGCTGTCTTTTAACAGCAGCATAGCCTGAAGAGTTAATACACTTCAGTTTTTAATCTCCCCAAATCTTGCTATTGAGTCTGATTGTACATCTGAGATTAGACAAAGAGAGGGAAACTGGTTAGAATTAGAGGATTCTTCCAAACCACAATGTAAATAGGTGTCTTTTAAGTTTGCCCAACACAGATATATATTTTCATTTTTATTGTGGATTTGTCTGTAAATCTCTATATTTTGGGAGTAAAACTCTCCTGGCCTTTTATTTGCAGAGTGCTTCACTTTTGCTAATCCTGTTGTGGGAGTTAGTATAGGCTATGGCTTTTAACTACCATCTTCTTTAACCCCAGTCAGAAAAGATATAGATAAACAGTGGTTAGCAATGCTTTCAATTTATGCATATTAGTACTCCCACAGTGGCAAATTTCAGGAAAGTAAGCTTAGTCATTACCCTTTCCTTTCCATGTCCTTAGATTATCTTCTAATCCGACATTAAGGAACAAGAGGTTTTGCCAAGAAAGATTAAATATATTTCATCCCTGATGGAAAGTATTTTGTATCTTCTCAAAATCCTGTTCAATTAACACCAGTGGAATGTGAGTTATATTGAGGATTATATTTTGATTATAATTATACAGATCTTTTTTTTTTTTTCCCTTTGAGGTTACTTTTCCCATGTAACCCCCACCTAAAATGCCTGTGATACAGGCGCTCAGTACCAATGTTCTCCCTGCACAGATCCACTCCTATTAGATTATTTGATACTTTTCCTCACATCATTGTCAGGAGCCCCTGGAAAGAATTCCAAATGAGTATATTTTCTCCTGACGGTTGGGCTAATGCATGTCTCCTCGGTGGTCCAGGCTGCATATCATTAACTTGTTTATAACCAAACCTGGTTAAGCAATGCAAAATCTTTCAGAGAGCTCATGCTAAGAGGAAGGTTGTGTGTGTGATTAACAGGCAGAAGGATAGCCTAAATTCCACGCTTGGTATACGGACCAAATTCCCTCCAAGTCTTTAACGGCAATGTAAATATGAATATGGCTACTGCTGACATTGCTAGCAATTTTCTTCTGAGGTGGCAGGATTAGAGACCATAACACTTTAATTGGGATATTACCAGAATGCTTTCTATCCTCAGGAAGAATTCCTGGCTCACGGGTAGCGTTTAGCACTAGTGCTGCTTCCCCCGTAGCTGCACAGTTCATGGTAATCCAAATGTTCCCCAAAAATTGCATGGGAACCATGGTGCCATGTACCTTTCTAAAAGTGAATATATGCATTGAGCAAGCAAGGATGTGAAAGGCTGTGACACAGTATGCTGGCATGAAATTGTATCTGTTGATAGGTAATTACTGAAGAAAGGGGGAAATGGCATACACCTATTGGATCATACGGTTCATAGCAGTTAACAAATAAGTTCACATAACCTGAAAGGTAGCAACAACTACAATTAGATTTCTATGCATGTGTCACAGTCAAAAAAATACTAAAAGTAATGATCAGAAGAGTTAAAAAGAGCTCTGTGAAAAAGATAGTCATTGGTAAATGTTCTTATTAAGTGGAATTACCACCTACCTTAAACAAGAGCCATTATGATTAAGTACCATTAGACTTGAATAAGAATTCATCTTTAAGACTCCTCTAAATCCTCAAGACAATTTCTGTCGTATTGTATACATGACTTCTCTTCCCTCCCCCAAACCTAAGCAACTAGCAACTAAACATGGGGAACTCAAGAAAGCTTCACTAGTTGCACAGATAAATAAACTCTCTCTATGTTTTTCCTAGGTTGTAGCACCACTTCTGGGATTATCAAGTGTTATCAATTTTCAATTACTTGTTAACTTCCTGAACTTCAGTCACTTTGGCCAAAAATTTGAAAATGGGTGTATGGCTCATGTTGTGATTCTTTGTTTATATAAGGGAATTGGATTCTTGTCATTTACCGTTGAAAATCAGAATGGGGAAAAAAATGTTTACAAAAACAAACCAACATGTGACATTTTACCATCCTCCCTTAGAAAAATTCTAATGTTTCTTTTACAACTTCTTTTACAACTGATGCCAAATTTGGTAGAAGGAACACTTCCTTATCAGGGCTGTGCTCTTTCTTGTCTACAAAATTTGGTTCTAATGTTGCTACCTGCTATGCCTCTGAAAAATCTGTTTACAGAATCTCTATATCTCAGATTTTACACCCCTGTTCATGCCAGGCATTACCTAACCCAGGCTCCATTCAGTCTTCTTTGCAGCTGTGGAGCTGTTGTGCTGTACCGTGGTCAAAGTCAACCAGCAGAGCTATGAGCAACGATGTTCTTCCTGCTTGCAGTGACCCATCACTATGCCCAGGCTGAGCGTGAAGGAAGCTACGTTGGTCAAAGACACAGTGGTGAGAAATGAGTCTGCAGGAGAGGGAGTAAATGGGTAAAGCAAGTCTATGACAGGAGCAATGAAAGAAGTGCCCTCAATGGTGCCAAAAAATGCCACAACCGTTCTGGCAACAGTGCCAAGTAGTACTCTCAGGTGTCCTGTGCTGAGTAGTCCATGGCAGTTGACGAGCAAAAGATGGTAGCAGCAATTAGGAGGATCCAGGTAGGGAAAGGAAGGAGAAGAAAAGACACGGAGTGTCAGAGCACCTTGCTACAACTTGGACAACGAGGTGGGTGGCAGTAAAATGTGTCTGAAGAAAGATGAGAAGAACTGGGATAGGGCTCAAGGTAAGGAAAGCAGAGCCATTCACAGGGATTATATTATGCAGTGCAAGGAGCTGCAGTCCTACAGCATTTTACATGATTGCAATATTCCCACCAAAGGATATTAAACTGCACCAGGACCACTAACCTTAATTCTGCTGTTTGCTAACTTTTGGGTGGCTCTTTGCAGTGCTAATGATCTTTTCATGTGCACTGATCTCCATATAGAAATCAATACATTCCACCCCAAGGGCTTGGGCCTGTGTCTATATAGACAGCAGTGGCTATAAAATAGGATGACCTAACTGAGGTCCTGATTTTACCCTTTCTCATACTTAATTGGGCTATCTGTTTGGGCAAACAATATTGCTAAAATGAAGAATTATTCCCTGGAGCTAAGAACTGGCAGGAATCTTCCATAACTGCAGTATTCTAATTATTAAAAACACTGTATTAGCCTGAAAGTACGATAAGACAGTGAAAAGAATTCCTCAGTGACTTCAGCTGGAACAAAAACATCATTAAGATAGAGGCATATCACAAAAGTACTTCTTGTTAAGTTAGAGAAGACACAACATTTATACTACCTAGAAAATAAAATAAGATGTACAAGTATACTGAGGCTTTTTCAACAAAGTAGGAGTCAAGACAAAACAAGAATTAACAAATAAATTAGGAGGCATTGAATCAAGTAAATATTTTTTTTTAATTTAAAAAAATTTAAAAACATGCAGATAATGTTTTGAATTAAAGATTATGACTTTTTGACTACATTTGCTTTATACGCACTTGCGTTTGCTTTTTTTCTCAGCCTAAAACTTAGTAATAATTTTATAGGCAAAATATGACTTGGGGTTGTCTTGCTAAAACCTGAGTGAAGCTTAATAACAAGTATAACTTTGTATAAATAAATTATATCATTAATATGCTTTTTGGTTTATATCATATTAATGACATAACAGCACAGACACAATAACCACTGACTCTTAAAAAAATCACTTTAAGAATTACCTAGCAATAAATTTTCTCATCAATAGTTTTATATAAGTCTCATCAATTCTAAAATGAATTATGATTTTCTATCCTTGTGAATGCATACTTAAAGAAATTACAACTTACTCTTGCCCGGTCTTGCAAAGTAGATGTTCCTGATGCAGGAAAACTGTCAGTTTTCACACTTCATCAGCCATAGTGAGTTGGTACAGGAGCACCACTTTCAGCTCCCAGCAGAACACTTAATTTTAAGAGCTTCCCAAAATGCCCTATCTGTGTGGAAACTACTTGCTTATGTAAGCTGTACTCCTGCACTGCTCCAAGATGACTGTATTTTTCTGTTTTATGATACAAAATATGCCCACTAAGGAACAGTTGTGTGCCTCGAGGATTGGGTAAGTTGAGTGTACAAAAAACACATTAAAATAGATACCGTAGGCACTTGCTGACTCATGTGTTCAGGCAGATAAAACAGATTTTTTTTATCTATCATCTCATCTTTCTTAGCTTGAGTGAGTTCTTTGACTGTTCTTGAAATCTGTCCCTATCTCAGGTAATTGTAGACAACACTGCAGTGTCTTTGCTCAGTGGGCTGCATCAGATCATCTTAAAACTGAATATGGAAACCTGTAAAATACAGTTATCACCAAGCAATCTTGATTTTTTTTACTTTATATGCAGGTAGTTGTAGTGTAAAGCTTCCCTTGGTTAACTCTTTTTTTCATTAGATGTTGAAAAGTATCAAAATGTTTGCTTTTTTCCGTCATTGTTTGTGGTCCTTCACGTTTACAAACAGAAGCAGATAGATACAGATTCCTCAGAATCATCCAGAGTTGCATAGTTGCATATAGTACTGAAAATAGTCAAGCTTTTCTTGTCTTTTGGAAAATTTAACTAAACCCTCTCTTAGCTGTACCATCCATAATTCTAAAACCTCTATATGTTGTGGACAAAACAAATATGCTTTGTTTTGTTGTCCCTGGAGGATTGATGTATATGAAACTTAAAACCTGTATGTTCCCTGTAGACCCTTTTCAGTTACAGATTTCAGATGTCAAAGGTTGTAATTGAAGGTGAGAATTAAATGATTTTAAACTTTCAATCTCAGAAGACAAATGTATTTGACAACAAATATCTCTCTAATGTGGAATTTGAGAGGCATATCCTACAAAGGATAAAGTTCTTTAATATGTTGTATGCATCTGTCTGTCTGTGCACATGCTACAAAAAGTTTCTGGTAGATGCAGCAGATTCCAGCTACAAGAGTACTTTGCTGTTCCCAAATAATTAAACTGGTGATTTAAACTTTGTACGATTTTCCAAAATACATTAAAAATCTGCAACATATTTCTACATGAAGTAATAATTCCCTCTGATAACATCCTGCATGGTAACTATAATTTTTATTGTCTTTAGTCTTCTTAGGTCAGTCAGTGTGATGGTATGCGGGTATGTAACAATAAGCTTTTATTAGTTCTTTTTTTTCCCCTATTTGTTGTAACAACTTGGTATCATGTTCTCTCTCTTGTACAATGCAGGCTGGGGTTGAGTCCTCCACTCCCTTACCAGTCTTTTATCTCCAGTATTTTTTAAGATAAATGTTTAGTCAATGTGAATATTTTGTATCATCTTTTAGGGTAACAGCCTTTCTCACTGAAAAAAACCACAAACAAACAACAAACCCAAACAAATAATTGTTGTATACACGTATTATGACATATTTTTTACATGAAATTTAGATGGAAGCTCATGAAAAAACGGTCAGTGGTATTTACATTTGTCCCTCAATTAGCATTTCTTTGTGTTGAACATGATAAATCCCTTGGTAACCTTGACAGAAGTTATGGTGTTTTACGTGGAATTATAAATATTATATATTGTATATCTATAGAGAGAGCAATTTCACATCCTTTAAGTATCAATTATGTCCTGTAGCTAGGCATTTGTTAGCAGCTAATTACTGGCTGGGGTGGGGAGGTTACCTCTTATTCTCTCCTGTTTAATCATTGATTGCCAACAGATGCCCAACACATTCATTAGGAAGTTACTTTAAAAAACAAAGAGAAATTAATTTTTCCACTAAGTTTTATTGCTTTTAAAGCCAATAGCTGTAGTTTTGAATAGTCTTACATTTCCAGTGACTATCAGCTTGCCCAGCCCTACTCCTCCTATTTTTCATCCTTCTGTATCACAGAATGGTTTAGTTTGGAAGGGACCTTAAAGATCATCTAGTTCCAACCCTCCTGCCCTGGGCAGGGACCCCTCCCACCAGACCAGGCTGCTCAAAGCCCCATCCAGCCTGGCCTTGAACACCTCCAGGGATGGGGCATCCATAGCTTCCCTGGGCAACCTGTTCCAGTGTCTCACCACCCCCATAGCAAAAAATTCCTTCCTGATATCTAATCTAAAATTCCCCTCTTCCAGTCTGAAGCCATAACCCCTCAGCCTATCACCACATACCCATGTAAAAAGCTCCTCTCTGGCTTTCTTGTAGGCCTTCCTCTTTCTCATCTGTCTTGCCTACTCTTCTTTGCTATGCACCCTGGCTGCACTCCCCCTTACCCTGTCTTTCCCGGGGTCTCATGTAGACAATCTCCTGATAACTGAGCACCACCTGAAGAACCGGGGAGGCCACCACCGCCCTCGCACTAACCCTTCATGTCAGACGAGGCCTGGCTGCCAGGGGATAACCTTTTCCCGCCTGGCTCCTCTCCTCCGCCCGGGTCGGGTGCTCGGTGCCGGGGTCGCCGCGGGAGCCGGGAGCCGGGCGCGGGAAGCGGCCGCGCCGCCAGGGGGCGGTGTTGGCCCTGCGACG
>NW_015090990.1:17008548-17076032 GCF_001431845.1 Calidris pugnax | reverse complement strand
CCGCTCTGAGTGGCCCGGCGCCCCGTCAGTCAACGCCGCCTGTCAAAACACGCCCGGGCTCCTGTCACAACAGAGCGGTGCCGCCGCGGCGCTTCCTGCCTGCGCCGCCCCGCACACGGCGCTTCCCCGCGGCCGCCCCCGCCCCGTTTCCCCCCTCCACCGTCCCCGACACTTTGTGCCGTCCCTCCGGCACCGCGGAGGCTGCCGCAGTCCCGCGCCGGCACCCTCAGCTTGCGGGGGGACGGGGATGGTTCCTCCGCGGAAAGTTGGCTCTGCCGCCGCCGCGCCGTGAGGGGAGCGCCGCGGGGCGCCGTCCGTGTGTCCCCCCTCCTGCCCTCTCGCCGCCCCGGAGAAGTTGACACCGCTCGGCGGGGCGATGGCAGAGGCTGCCGGCAGCAGGGAGCAGCCGGCGGCGGGCCGTGCCCCTCACGACGCTGCTCACCGTGCCGAGGAGGAGCCCGAACCGGCATCGCTGGACGCCCCGGCGGCGGGCAGGAGGCGGGAGCGCCGCAGCGGCGTCTCGGCCGTCGGTGCCGCCGAGCGCTTCCCCGGCGGCAGCCTGGTACCGACGGCGACCCCCGACCCCGACGTCTGCCTGCTGGAGGCGGCCAAGGCCACCCCGCGGAGGAGCAGCATCATCAAGGTACGGGGCGGGAAGTTTCCGCTGGGTCCCGCCGCCGCTGGGTTGCCCGGGCTGAAACCGCCCTCCGGTGCCGCCGGCTCACGGAACCCTTCGTGGGAAGGCGGGACCCCCTCACCCAGCGGCTGCGGGAGGGGGGATGGCCTCGGGAGGGTCCCGGGGGAGCGGGGTCGGGAGCTGGTCGGCGGTGGGGGGAACGGTGTCGGGGTGCCGGCCGCGCTCCGGCGAGCCCCGTGAATTTCGCAGCGGGGCAGCTTCCCCAGGAGTTAAAAAGTTTTTGTGAAGCAGCTCGTATCTCTTCGCGTTTAATAATTTATGAGGCACCTGGAGGCAGAATAAATAGCTTCTACAGCGGTGATTTTTCTTTGCTCTCGGGGAGCAAAATATGTAGTGTCACAAATAAACAGAAGGCGTGATTGGAGATTTAGTGTAGTACAGATTGCTACGGAGCAGCACCGTGTGTTTAACACCCTTTATGTGAAATTAACAGGTCGAGTGTCATCTTAAAAAATGTCTTTGTTATAATCTGGTAAGGAAAATGGTTTTATGATTGTGTCTGTCTGGATTTTTTCCAGTTTAATTTTTTAAGACTAAACTATGTGGCTTCGAATTAAATGGTATCTCCTTGCAAATATGTAGGCTAACATGCTAGTTTCTGGGGAAACAATGAATGAAGTCTCCTGGGCAAACTTAATTTAGCATATGGTCACACGTGATTCTCTTGTAGTGATTTGCACTTGGAAGGCATTGGGAGAGCAGCTGAAAAAGATACTTCATTTCTGTAAATGTGTGAAGGCACTGGGCAGAGCTCTAGCTCAAGGCAAGAAGCAAAGAACTCATGCTTAGCTCTTAGAGCTTAGTACATCCATCCAAAGGAGGAATGGATAAACAAAATACTTGCTCTTTGCATTTTAAAGCTTTAATGTTCAGAGGAGACCGAGGTAGTTAAGTGCAAAGGAGCCTCGAGGACCCTTTGAAAGTTCCGCCTTGAAATATTAACTCATTAAGTCCAACAAAGCAGTGAAGTGAGAGTTGCGTCTTCTAAAGGTATTCATTGAATGTGATGGGAATGCTTCCAATTTGAAGTTACATAAATGCTTTCCTAAATCAGGACTAAAATTCCGTAAATGTTCTGTATGGAAATGGTATTTTCTCCTGGGAATTGTGTAAAGGTTTCAAAAATTGAAAATACATAGGCTTGGCTTTAAATTAAATATCATTGTTTTTACAGACTATACCCGTTCTATGTGGTAGATAGACTTTAATGCCACAAATGGTAGATAAATTTTAATGACTGGGTAGCATTTTCACTACGGATTGATATTTAGCAACAGTACTGAGAGTGATAATGGTCTGTCTTTCAACTGGAAGAAATTTCTTAAGATACATCCTGAGATGGTGGTTATCAGCAGAGAGATTTCTGATAGTGATAAGAAAGTATTAATGTTCTTATATAAAGAACTACTAAGACCTCATCTGAAATTCCTGTGCTTAGAAATGGTGCATTCAAGCTGGAGCAGGTGCAAAGAAGGGTAAGTAGGCTGGGTGGATAAGGTCAATAGATTGAATACTGTGTGAGGGAAAATTTGATTTCTAGGACAGCATTATCTTTAGAACAAAGGATACCGATGCAAACATCCAGTCTGGAAACTATTATTCCAATCACTGTAAGGGTCTGGAATAGTCTTATGATAGAAGTGGAATGGAAAAAATGCCATAATTAATCTTAAATTTAGTTGTTAAGGTGATGAATTCAATTAGGTAATGTGCTTGCAGGTTATCTGAACTTGAGAATGTGCAGGCTTTGCATCTCTAAAGCATACTCTTGGAATCCCATACAGAGCATTGCATTTATTTCCCACAAGGTTGCCTCAATGGTGTATAAAAGTGTTTTGAATCCCAGTTTTCCTTTGCAATTATACCAGTGAATGGGAAATACTTTTAACTTGGGGTAGGAATTACTTTATTTGTCTGCATCTTTCAGGAATTCCTGATGTCCTAGGAAATTGTCAGGTGATAAATGCAAATTTTAGATCAAATTGAGATAAAAGACCCCAACTTCTTATACCTTTTCTGTTTTTCAGGACTTTAACATGTAAGAGTTCTGTTTAAACATTATACATTTTGCGAGGGAATGAATTTCACAATGTTCTATTATATTTATTTTACTCTAAAAACATCTATATGTTCATATAAATCTATAGTCAGAATAGTATTCCATTTCTTTCTTTAAGCTGAAGTTACAAGCTGAAATTAGGGTTTTAAGAAAGCAAAGGAAGTTGTACAGTAAAGGAAAACTCTTATTCTGCAGGAGTCAAATGCTCTTTCCCTGTTTTTCCATTTCTCTCCCAATTATTTGAAGGTGTATTTTAAGTATGAGTGGTCTCACTGAATTAAGCAAAAAGTTAAAATTCTGTAGATTTAGATGATCAAAGTATACTTTTAACAGCATTTTTTCCTAAGCTATCTTTTAGAACTCTGTAAGTTTCAAGGTTAGCATCTGAGAGTGCAATTCCAGTGGAAGCCAGACTTGCTTACATTGGAGTGTTTTGGCATCCACAGTATAACTGTGAAGTATAAAGGACTGAACAGGAACTTGCTTAAAAAACCTTTCCCGCAGCAAATTACATTTGGCATATACTGCAAGTAAAATATGAACCCTTCTAGATAATCTTCAGTGCATTCATGTGCTCTATATTTGGCTTCAGAAACAAGAGAACTCATTTATATAAAAAGAACAAAATGTAGCTGGAATATTTTTATTCCCATTTTGCTTTGCTAATGTTCACAGCTTTGTAGGTTGAGGTAAATCTGAAATAGCATTAATGAAAAATAGTTGTAGCTGGTCTTGTGCTTTAGGAAATTTCCCTAATACATGTGCATTAGTTGTCAGGGGGTTTTGGGGGTTGTTTTTTATGTTAATGCAAGGAGGAGGTAAATGGTCTTACTATCAAACTGTAGCAAGAGAGGGTTTTTGCCAGGAGGAGCCTGAAGTCAGCAGAGTGTAATGATTGGGAAACAAAATTAGAGAAATTATGAGAAAGCAGACAACTTGACCCATTTTCAAAGAAGCCTAAAGATGGACCATGCATTGATTAAATTATTTGCCAAGTGTGTTGTTTTTTTGTTTTTTTTCCTTGTGCATAGTCCAGGGCCAATTGTTTGCAAATAAAATGTTAATTGCAATGCTTTTTAGGATAGGGACAGGAAGACAGTGCTCGAAGAACTGGATTTATTTCTTTAAATGTAATGCTTTGCAAGCCTTACTGTCCGGGGTTCTAAACAGGGTTGACTGATATTGTTTTCCTTCTGGCATGTTCCTTCTGACATTGCCACGTACAAGCATTTTCATAAACGGGTAGGAAGGCTGTGTAGTTTGTTATGTAATGCCTACTTTTTACCAAAATATTTCACTGGCAGTTCTTATCAGGCTTCTGTCTCTGCTTTGTTTGCATGCCATACAAACTTTTTGGACCATGTATTTGGGCTATTTAGTTTGGTGGATTGGTTTTTTGGTTTGGCTTTTTTTTTTCCTGCCTGGGTTTTTGTGTCAAGATACTGTAGCAGATAACACAGCTGTGTATTATGTTAATAACAGCAGTCTGTGCCCATGAAGTGAACTTGAAGTAGGAACTGTAGTCAAACTTTAACTTCAGTCACAGTAGAGCTATGAGACCTTTCCCGAAAGTTCTTCCCAAGACTATTTGGTTCTGTTTCACACACAGATTTTTTTTTTTTTTTTTTTTTCCTTCTTTAAAAGCTAGTTGAGTTGCCCTTGACCATCATATACTGCTAGCCTAGGAACTGCAAGGTTTTGCAGTTTAATTCATCAGTGGAAGTGTTTCAAGATAGCCAGCTGCCTTGTTTCAAGACGTTGTATTTATGGTAGTGACATTTTTAGCTTTTAAAAAAACAAACCTACAGTAAAAAAGAATGAGGCTTAGTTTCTTTCAGCTTGTGTTCTGAAGTGTAGTGACAGAATTTAAGTGTTTTAAATACATGATACATCTGTCTATGCAACACGACTTTGGGACTTTTTTTCAGAAGACAGTATCAGGACTGTAATTATTGTCCTATAACTCTTATTTAGCTTTTTGCTGTGTAAGCCTACATTTAGATACTTGGTATTTAATAATCTAAAACTATGACTATGTGAGATTCATTAAAGCTGATTATGTAGTTGACAGCCCAATGGTGATTTTACCACAACTACATTCTTTGGCATATTCATAAGTACCATAGAAAAAGAGGAAAGTATTTAGGTAGAGAATACATTAAAGAATACAATGGAGCCTAAAAAGGTATAGAGAAGGACAAGAATGATGTGCCTAGCCATGGAAAGACTGATACAAAATGAGATATTAATCAGATTGGTCTGGAAAAAGGTAACTGACAAGTGGCATTTTAATGCATGTAAATTCACAAACATTGTGGAGAGAGAAACAGGGAGCTGATACTCACTTTCTTTCACAGAACGTTAAGTAGGGGAAACCCAGTGATAGTTATATAGCAGCAGGTTTAAAATAAATGAAAGTATTTTCTGACACAGCATGTGATTAAGTCATGCACTTAACAGCCACAGAAAGCTGTGGCAGTCAGAAATGTAAATGGCTTCAAGCAGGTTCAAAACGACTGGAGGAGAGCTTCGCAAATGCACCAAAAGCATCTGGCTTAGAAAGTCCCTGAACTACAAGTGATTGGACACTGGGAAGCTACAGTGGTGGATTGATCACTTTGTATTTTCCTGCTTCTTATGTCTCCCCATGCATGTACTGCTGCAGCTGGAATACCAGCCTAGATTGACCTTTATCTAACCCAGTATCTATTTGTTAAGAAAAACTTAAATACACTGTTAAGAGGCACAGAAGACTGTTTTCCACTATTACTAGTGTAAAAATTTCTTAGAACTGAAAAGAATCTACTCCGTTTATTAGTTATTTAGATTTCTTTTTTTTTTGCCAGCTTTACACAAGAGAAGCGTTTTGGATATATTTTTTGGATTGCTGTGGCATAGCTGTTTGTAGTCTTTACAATATTTTCATAACACTGCACCTGTATCCAAACTTTACTGTTTTTTCATAATCATGTACTTAGGACAGGTTTGAACAGAACCTGTACTCTTTGTGCACTTACTTTTGTCAAATGAATTGTATCCCGTAGTTATTATCACTGCAGATGGACAGTTTTTCTATGGAACTGTTGCATTTATCACTAAGCTACTTTCTCATCCAGGGCAACCTTCTGAAATGTTCACCTCTTCCCTGAAAACAAAGCAACATTGGTAGATCCAGTATAGCTGTGTCTTGGATGATAACATTGTAGTGAGAAGGATTTAGGTCTTGTGGATTTTTGTGTGTCAAGCTATCAATAATAATTATCTGTAGCAATGCAGACCACAATCCACTGATGACTTAATTGTATAAAATGGGATTCAGGTGGAGGATTTAGGCATATGGGTTCTGTGAAGCTGCTTGTGCCTTTCAGGGATCTAAGTTTTGCTAGAAAAGCTTCTTACATAGATATTTCTCTTGTGCAGGCTCAGAGTCACTTAACACTTCTTGCTAAGCATTTTAATATATACCTTGTGGCCAATTCAACTTTTCAATAATAGGTAAAGGTTTCTTTCCATTCAATTTCTTGGAATTTTTCATGTTTAATTTAGGCTTTGTTTCTGATGGTTGGATTTGCCACAAAATACAATAATTCCGATCTCCAGCCATCTCTGCACTCAAGTAAAAAGTTACTTGTTAAATTCTGCTCAAGGAGAGCTTGGGGCCTGGCTAATAGTCTCTTAAAAATCAATGGGAGCCTTAACACTGACTTGTGTAAACTTTAGTTAGTACTTTAAAAAAAAACCCAAACCCCAACAACCTACATCCAGGGCAAACTGCTTCTATTAAAGTTTATAGCAAATTTGTGTGTTATGCTGACTACTAACTCTGGAATAGTCTTCTTGTCAATCGGTTCCATACAGTACATGATGTATGTAACACATGACTAGTGATCTCATTAAATGTGTGTGTAGGGATGGATAATAGCCTTGTGTTTATGGTATCTTTCCATACAGGATCATATCTGTTAAGTTGAAGGTCTCAGACTGTTAAGACTGTGTACAGGCCCTAATTTAAATAATTAACTGGAATCAAACTGAGATAAAATATTCCTGTTCCAGAGCCACTTAAATCAACAAAATTAGTCTTGGGATTATTTTGGGCAGCATGCGTCAGGTAATGTTATTGTGACATATCTATTTAAAGGTGCATCGAAGTTGAAATGGTATCTGGGACTAAAGTACTACTGTTTTGCTACTGTAATGAGAGGATTTAAAAAAATATATTCTAGCTGTAAATGTATAACATGAAGGTTTGATTCTACTCCTGAGTTGCATGCTCAGGGGAGTACTGACAGTCACACTACTTCTTGGATAATCCTAGTGAAAACATTCCTTATATTCATACTGATTATCCCCCAGAGGTTCTCCATCCTACCAGATCTCATCCCTCCTGGTTGATCTATGTCATGCTGCTTTGGTACGTCTTTGGGGGCAAATTTGCTGCCCGGTACCTTGTTCAGGGATTCATGTAAAGCGGAAATTTAGTTTGAGTACTGCAAAGTTTGTTATGTATTGATTTACATGGGTGTAAACGACTACAGAAGCAGCAGGGTGGTGGATAATTAGGACTCCAAAATCATCATTCTTCATTGCAAGTTTGTTTTGGTAACTTCGATACAATTTCTGAATGGGCAATAGGAATCTCTGATGTCTGTTCAGTAAGAAGCTGGCTACTTAATTGTATACCTTTCAAATAAGTTTAGAATCAGATAAGGTATAGTGCTCATGGTTTATTTTATGTACCCGAAGTCTGTCAAGTTATCTTGAGCAGGTATCATCCCAGAGAAATTTGAATCTAATGACCTGTATTATACTATGGGTAGGAATAGCATGTTTTTAATTCAGCAGAAAGTTTTGTGGCGTTGCTAATCTGTTTTGATTGTAAGATACAAAAAGTATTGATCTTATTTAGCTCTTTCATATAGTTGGTTTTTTTGGGGGGGAGAAAAAAAAAGATAAATGAGCTGGTTAAATAAAATGTGAGGTGCATTTGTGATTTGAGAGGCCTGCTGCTTATGCAAATGTGGCTATATCCATCTTGCTTTTGTGTATGCGGGTGTACCTTTCTCTGTGTTTTGTGCTGATTCATCTCCTAGAAGGTGTATCTGCTTAAAAAACCAAACCAAACCCAACCCAACCAAAAGAACAACCAACCAGCCAAAAACTTCTGCCAGGAATATTGATGAAAACAACCCCATGAATTTAAGAAATTCTGGAATATTGAATTATACTACAAAGTCAATACATTTTGGGGAGGATATGTGCTGTAGCAACTGCATGAGAATGTTACCTACACCACGTTTGCCAGAAAAAAGTAGGAAGCAGATTCCTCAATCAGGAATCAGAAGCCAGTGCTCAAGAAACGCGCTGAGCAGGCTGAAAGCATGTCTAGAAGTTCAAGTGAAATTCAGAAAATTGGATTATATGTAATCCAAATGCTGCTGGGCGGAGAGGCTGTCATGGGGAGCAGGCAAGGCTGAAATAAAACTGGGAGGGAGCTTGGGCTATGAAGTCAAGAGTCAGCTGAGAGTGCACAAGCAGGACAGGGACAAGAAAGGGGCAGTGACCAGGACTCAAGAGCAAGAGCTTGGAGCACAGGCATGGGGATCCCATGTGCAGACTCAGCGCTGAGCTCCCCCGCAGGACAGAAAAATAACAGTTTGTTGCCTGAGCTGAATTGGTCTGGTCTCGTAGTCTCTGGGCGTGTACAGAGCTGGAGGTGTGTAGGTATTTAACGGGAGTGGTGGTTGAATGACGTACAGTTTTGGGCTAGGGTGAGGGAGGTCTGCAAGAGGGCACAAGGTAGCTGCCAGGAGGACAGAGGGTCTTTTCTTGCCACAAGCACTTATGGCATCTCTGGTGGAGGGAACAAGAAGAGGATGAGTAAGGGCTGTCTTTGTCCTGCTTTTGCCAGCTTGCTGGTTGAATCTAATTCCCTGCAACTCCCTATTCCTGAGTGAAGCTTGCTACTCATTTTTGGCGCAACTCCAAAGCCATTTGGGCATCTCCTACTTAGCTTTCCACACCCCATAGTGTTTAGGCAAGTTTTACCATTGTAAGTTAATATCACAGTGGTGTTTTAATTTCCTTTGTGTTGTTAGGATATTTTTTTTGAGAGAAGAGCTGTGCTTGATGGGTTCTGTCAATTTTAGCCTACTGTTGTTATTTGCATAGAAGAAAAAGCATCATGTTTTAGTTAACGTTAGATTTTGTCTTAAGACACTTGCAAAATGCAATATAGGCGACTCATAAATGTAGATGAGTTCTGGGTTCTTGCATTATATTTCCTTATCAGCTGTATTTTTGTTTGGAAGAGCCATGCAATTTGATTTTCTTTGTTCTTTTAATTTAATTTTATAACAATTTTCATAAATATCTGATTAGAAGTTGCATTTTGCTCAGCTAAAGTGGCTGCTGATCTCTTCAAGCCAGAGCTATCAGGAGACAGCACTATGAATGAATTAGTGCAAGATCTCTTTTTTTTTTTTTAAATGAGATTATGTAGGAGTTTATGAAATTTATTTAACAAATGTAATAGTTTAATAAAAGAATTATATTCCATTGGAGTATGACACACCTCCAGGCTACCTGACATGAATATTGTGATAAAAAATTCTGTGAGCACTGGCTAAAAAATAGATGTTGGAATTCATTAAACATGTGAAAAAAAGATTTTCTGCAAATGTTTTGTGTTCTGCGGTAGATGAAGCTCAGTCCTGGAGGCTGCCTGGAAGCTGTGCAGCCTTCAGTGGGAACACAGAGGTCTGCTGGGGCTGGCCTTGCTCTGCAGGTAATACCCAAGTCTTGCCACCAGGGTAAATACAGATTTCTTCTGGGGAAATATGTGTGGATGCATCCCGAAGAAGCCTCATCTTCTAGTGTTATGTAAAATTGGGTGTACTTGCGTATAATTTGAAAATGCAAGTCATAATATATATAGCTTGTGAATTTCTTTCTCAGAGTGTTATGATTTGCAGTGGCACTTGCTCCCTAAAGCAATGCAGATTTTGAGTATAAACATAGTTTCTGCAGTCTCTGAAATCAGTGGAAATTTTCCCATTGCCATCAGTGGAGGAAGAATTGGGCTGAACACAAGTGCCCAATCACTAAACCCAGTTATTTTACTTTGAAATTTTCTTTTTCAGGCTCTTAAAATGTTGTTAATTTTGTTATGCTAATCCTACTTTGAGCTAGATGAAGCAAAACTTATTGCTTTAAACCTGAACAACATTACTGCTGAAGAATGGATTTTAGGGGATTGTTTCCAGATAACAGTTGCCCTTATTAGAAACACAAAAAAGACTGAGTTGCTATTAGAGCTGAGGAAAAAAAAAGAGAGATGACTTAATAAACAAATGCTCTTGCTGTCAGTTATTTGCTTGGCAATGTTGCTGCAGGGTCTGTGTGCTGAATGCATATTAACAATTCCATTCATATTCAATGCTTTTTTTTTTATGCTACATTTTTATGGGTAAGAGGGAGGCAACTTCATACATAGTGGTGAGATAGAGGAGTCTAATGGACTGGAATAGTGCTTAGAAGTAATTCATTTCAAGGGACTGATCCAAGTCTCTTTGAGATCAAATCAGAGCTCGTTCACTGACTTAAGAACATTCTCCTGGTACCCTTGTTTGCCAAGGAAGAGCATTCCCTGCAGGAATACCTCCAGACTTTAAAGACTTGCCTTTTTTTTTTTTTTCTTAACCATTACACGTTACCTAAATTACGTTCTATTCTTATCCTGAGCATGGATTGCATAGACCGTCCAAAGACTGTGTTGTCTTTCTGCAGAATAAGTTGGGTTGCAGCAGTAGAGGAGGAGGATGATAAGTAAATTTTTTGGCTTGGGAGAGTGAAATGTGACAGTGTTAAGCAGCAGGCTTTGCCTAGGCTCAGTAGCTGTGCTGGGAGGGCATGGGTGAGGGGAGCAGCTAAAGCTTAAATGATAGGAAAAAAGGTTAATTTAATGAAATGGGGTTAATATCCTCGTTTGCTTTGCTCAATGTAAAGACTGTTAAGTATCTTTCACTGTAACCATGTCCCATGTGCTGTGAAATGCTGACATACAAGCACTCGTGATGAAATCTTGTGACTCTTGGAGAGTAATTAAGAGGACTGGCCCTTTGCGTGAAGAGCTCACCTTTCTGAGGGCTAATGCACAGACTCACGTTTAGATGTGAGCTGATGCTGGATGGATGATCCCGTTTGCCAAGAAGAGACGAGACTGAAAGAGGAACGGAGCACGTGTTAAGCAGGGCAACTGCAGAGCAATGCAAAGGAAGCAGAGGTGCTGGGAAGTTGCACCTTGTTGGTGCCCACTTGTGGCAGTGCCTATGATGTCTGGAGAAGTGAACAATTTTATTGCTTTTCAAAGAATCAGGACTTACATTCTGTAAAGTAAAAGTCCTATAGCAGTACTTTGTCCTCCAAATAGGAGAGGACCATGCGTTTTCTTAGCTTTCTTAAGAAAATTGCCATATAGCTGGTATCTCGCTTCCCGTATTCCTTCTCTGCAAGAGGAAACTGCACATTTCCTTCAGACCAGCTTTTAACTTCTCCGAAGATACCCAGCTCTCAGCTTGAATAAACTGAGCTGTATCCTACTGCAAGTGCATTTGGCATCATTTTTAGAAATCTGAGGATTTGAAAGGAACAGTGTGGGCACAGTGTTCCATACACTGGGAGAGGAGACGAAAGATCAGCTTTCTGAAGTAAAAAGGTTGCAGCATTCTCTGTCTTGTTTGAACAGTTGTGAGGCAAAAGACGTGACCCTGCTGAGACGCATCATTTAGGTGGTTTGGATGTGGTACAATGCAGAACTTTTAATTTCATTTGAAATGGCTTTTGCTCTGTTTACCTATCTGTACACCTACTCAGGGATTGCAGAATGTCTCTAACTTGTGTTGTGGCATATTGCAGCCAGGAGCACATATTGCACAGTTCTTCAAATATCATTCAAGGAAAACACTGAAGTGTTTACATGTCTGGATATCTGTATGTTCAAAAGAACATAGTTCCACTAGCTAAGCTTATTATTTTCCCATTACATACCTATGTATGTATTGCATATATTTTGCATGCTAATAGGAATTTACAGAACATGTTAAATTGACTTTTTAGGCTACGTTTTGCATATTACACAATTTTAGCAATGGGAAATGGTAATATTGTTTCCTTCAGTGAGCCCAAGAGCTACACTTGGTAAATATTGCAAAATACATTTTTTTTTTCCCAAAGGAAAAAAGAAACTATTTTAATTCAGTGTTGCAGCAGAGGTATATGCACAAGAAGGCAAAGTATGGTTTTCACTGCCAATAACTTGCCTACATTGCCAGTAGTGTTTTTAGTTAACTCCTAGTCTTTTTGTCCTACTGTTAAAACAAGTTACAATGGTTTATTTAAAAGGATTTTTTAAAAAGAAATTGTGTATAGGCAAGTCGTGATTTTAAACTGACGTAGTCATCAGGAGTTACCTAAAACTAAAACTCATACTAGGTTGTCTATATAGTGATTTGCATAAGTTGTTAATTAAAATAAGATTCTGTGTGGACAAAGGCCAAGAAGGGCCCTTTTCTTGGAAGATGGGGATGAAAAAATGTTCCAGAATGACCAGAGAATGCAAAAGAGTAAATGTCACATCCATAGAGTGACAAGTTTGGTGGAAAACTAGTGTGTTTACTTTCAGTCTGAGCTGGCTGTTTCTGCAAAAAGCTACTTTGTGTGTGTTGCTCTCTGAGGAAGAAGAGGGGTGCAGACTATTTTGTGCTGCTCTGGCAAACTGCAATACAGAGCTCCATTGTGTCAACAGAATTGCTCGCACAGAGGTGTTGCAGGCCTGAGACTTCGTTTATTCTTATTTAGGCCTGTTGTATTGAAGTAGGATTTGATCCATGCTGTATTTAGATAGAAAAGACTATTCAGGAGCCTTTGGCAAAACTCTTGATATCAGAACTGATTGTTATCTTTTTGAGTGCTGAATATCAGCAGATGTAAATGAATGGCATCTTTCAGGATAGGACCAACAAATGTCCTCTATGGGCATTTCCACTAAGTGGGGAAAAAAAAACCAAACAGCACTTGCGGTTTGGATGGTGGAAATTGTTCTTTAATCTTCCTGACTGTGTATATAAAGTGTCAACTATACTGTTGAACTAATAAAACAGTACATGAATCTGGTTGGGTTTGGGTTGGGTATTTTGTTTTGTTTTGTTAGTGTTTGTTTTCATGCCTGTCTGTATTTTTAGTGTCTGTTCATAGTGCACTTTCTCTTTGGGAACTTTGGATGTTCCAGTTACGGGTTGACTTCCAAATCGGTGGACAGCATTTGGGTATAACATTGCATTGCCCATTTGGGTTTATTATGCTCCAATCAAGTAATTAATGGATTAATGCAAATACGGAGGTAAATCGTATGAAAGAAAACAATATTGTAGAAGAGATGCAAGGACTCCACATGTTTGTGTAACTTCATATTGCCAGTTACTTCTCAGTTAGGGGTCTTGGCTACTCATTAATCTGTACACCAGATTTTGCTGTGTTGCAAAACTTGAAGAATTCATCCTTCTTCCGTATTTTTGGAAATACTGTGGGTTTTGTTTGTTTGGGTTTTTTTAATTGTTTTGCTGCTTCATGTATGATGCATGTTTTGGTTGCTGTATAAATGATTTTAGTATGTCAAGAAAGTATTTGGGGTACCTGCCACTCGGCTATATTGTTTGTGGCAGTTCCACTGCAATTATAATTTTAAATCCCTTCTAGAAAAAGCTGGAGAAGCTAACTTCACAAGCATTTAAGATTCCAGATGTTGGGGAGGTATTAAGCAATCTTCTGGAAGGCCCCAACATGGCTGGAGACATTACTGAGCTGTTACATGAGCTCCTAATGAGATGTGCCACTAACAACCAAAGAATGCCAAGATTTTCTCTCTTTCTGTGATGATTTAGTGATCAATAACAGTAAAATATTCCAGGTAATGCACCAGGGAGAATGGCTGCTCTTCTCAAGTGGTTGTTTAACTTTTAAGATAAGCTTCATGTTGTTTCCAGTGATAATAATGATTAATGCTTCCTTTGCTCTTGACTGCTCTAGGTTTCTTTTTTTTTCTTCATAGAGTTTGAATACTACATGAGAAGTTTACCACTGTCTCTCCCAGCAGGTCACTTCCAGCCGTGCCTAGCTGCTTAATTAATTGACTTGTTATGATGATGGATTTGTATTTGGTTTTACAGATCTTTCTGAGCGCCTTCTCCCTGAGGACATCACTGTACTTTATTTTGGGAGGTGGGAAAAGCAGGAAGAAAAGTTGAACTGCCAAATAACTGCACCTAGAAGCATTCAAACAGTTAGAGGAGAACAGCCCAGGAAATAATTCCCTTCTCCTGCTCCCTTAAAAGTATATTGTGATTTTGTAGGGAAAGGACTATTTGGCCAGAAGAGAAAGCAGAACTTGCCATGTAATCCTATACAAATATTCTGCTGGAGAATATGCTGCTTGTATTAATTACTGTAGTGTATGCCTGGAACCAGAACCACAGGGAGATACAGGATGGTATTGGAGTATGTATTAATATAGACTACAAAGGTTGTGATAGACCTACAAAATCCTTTCCTTGGACTGGGGCACAGAGAAGGAGGAAATGTGTTGTGAATCCAGTTCAAATTTTTGAATAACATTTCTCCTGTTAAGGAGAACCTGTAAGCAAAGGTAATTTGTATGTTAAAGCCTCATTCTGTTTAGCCATACTTTGTCCATTCTGTGAAGCCAATGCGTGGAGGTAAAAGCTGGTAACGGAGGAGGCTGGCATCATTAAATGTGTCTGCCAGCTTAGAGGAATAGGCTAGATGTGTAGAGCAGGGAAGCAGTAGAGAAAACTTAGTGGGACTTAATGAGGCCTTGACTAAGTATTTCTAACCTTTGCCAGAGTCTGCCAGCCATTTTCAAATAGTTGCTTTACCTCATTTTTACAGCCAAATACTTCTGCTCTTTCCTATTTTTTCAATCTTATCTTGCCACTTAAAAATAGAACACTTTATTGCAAAGCAAATGGTCATCAGTTAGTGATGAAGATCATTAATTACATTGTCAAGTTAAAACATAGATCTGCAACCTTTTGTCCATATAGTAATGTTTTTTTGCCCTGTATGTTGGAATTAAACCTGTGCTGCTTTGAAACTATTGGGAATGTGCTCACTGTTTTCTAAATGGCTGGTCACACCACATTGTTGATCAACCTGTGAATTTTGACTCAGACACAGAGATTTTTGATATTTCCTCCTCCCCCCCTGCCATCCACCGTAACCTTGTTACTGTCAACTCAGAATCTGCCCATTGATCTTGATCTTTGGCCTTGCCTACACTGTAGGCTTCTTGGGAAATGGAGGACAAATTGACTAAAGATGTAAAAACAGCACATAAAAGTCCAGATTAAATCCCATTTGATGACTGTAAGAAAAAAAAAATAGTGCTTTTAGTTTGCCGTCATTGCAATTCCCTGCTAGTGCAGGTTCAGCTCTCAGTAATGTAACTTCTGACTTCATGCATTTAGCCAGTGAGTCTTATTTCCGTAAGACTTCTGCTGGCCCTAAGTAGTTCAAAGCTAAGTATTGCGCCAGTTCTTTCAGTGCTTTTGGGGTTCTGCCTGAGGTCACCTTGCACTGCTGTTACAGTATCAGGATTTGGCAAAACTTGTGGGAGGGATTCATTGTGGTGCTAACACTGGAGCAGTAAGAGCAACAATACCGTATTGTCAACAGACTTGTTGAGTATTAGTGTGATTTTATTTATTGATTTATTTATTTTTAGATTATGTTTTTTAAAACTTGTGTTATATTTGGTGGAACTATGAAGCTGTGATTACATGTTCTGTAGTAGGCTCTACTAATGTCCCAAGACTTCAGAATATGTAATGATAGTTTCTTCATGAAAACAAACTTTGGCTCATGTAGGAGTTACTGTATTTGTTTCTTTTACCCCCATACTAGTGTTTAAAGCAATATTGTTTTTGCTGACATAATATAGTGATGAGTCTTTAGTTCAAGTGTGTAACAATAATTTCAGAGATGAAAACCCCATACTTTGTCTTTTTGGGAAGGAATATGAGGTGTTGGACAAAGACAATTAAATGCTTTTTGTGCATTTAACTTTAAGATTGATGGTAAGAGAAAGACAGGCAGACACTCTCTAATTTTAACATTTACAAGGGCACCATGCAGCACATAAAAGTTCAGGATTCTTTTTTATCAGCTTCTTCCCAAAAAGCAGTATGGTTGATTAAAAATAGAAGTTTGGAGAAACAAATGAGAAAGCACAGAAAAGACATCAGAGATTCTTTTATTGAATGAGAAGTGTGTCTTTGTAATGAAGAAGCATCACTCGCCAGAAGGATGAGACTTTTAAACCACTGTGTTAGAACAGAAATGAAATTAGGTTTTTTTTCTTCTTCATTCAGCTTTGAGGATGTCAGGTTTTTCTCTTGTGTTTGCTAACAGTGAGGTTAAAGAGGACACAATGTCCCCTGTGCCAGGCTGCTTGGCTGCAGCCCCAGCCTGGATAGCCAGTCTCCCTGCTGCCACGGCTGTTCAGTCTGCATGACTGAGGGCGGGGGGGAAAGTATTGCTCCCGTCGGAATAGCTTTTGCTGAAATTGTTATTGACACCTTTGCCGTAAATAGGACACATACTGCTTGTGCGAAAAGTTAGTTACTCTTTTAGCAACAGTTGATCTTAAATCTTACTATGTTTGTCTTGTTATCTTTCTGCAAATGATTCTTCCTTTTTGCATGTAAGGATGGAGATGATATATACGTTATTCTCCCAACTAACATAAAAAGCTGAAGAGTCTTGGATGCTGATCCTGGTTAGTATTCAGTATTCACATTTTGCTGGACTGTGTTCTGGAGCTATTTAGGTTTCTTATTTTTCCAGACTGATGGAATCCCTTTAGCCCCAGAATTTTCCTTTTTCAGTGGAATAACGACACTTTCTCAGCTTCATTGTTCTCTACTGTTTTACTGAGTCAGTTACTGGAAATATCTATCTTTCTTTCTTTTTTTTTTTTTTTTTTTTTTTGTGTTTTTGGTTTTGTTTGGTTTTTTTGCCATGGGAATTCAGAAGTGCGTCTAAGAACTCTCAAGGAGGTAATTTGGTGATGATACAGAATGCTACCTGTATTTTTTTTTATATAGCTGTGACAGGTTTTACAACTTTAGACATGGTGAAACTGGTTTTGGTGATGCTCTTTTCTCGAGGTGCAAAACACCTAGTCTGTCATCTGTGTCTGTCAGTGGTCAGATCATCATTAGATACTGCCTTTTTGTTTTTTTTTTTTTTTTTTTTTTTTTTTTTTTTGGCAAGGCTGACTTGGGATTTGGTTGGTTCTTTTGGAATCTTATATTCTTGCTGGGCTGGATACCTTCCCTTTGGACATCCCCTCCCCTTCTGGAGCTGCTATATACAGTATGGCAGTGTGACAATCTAAGCAGGTCATAAATAACTTGACAGAGGCCTTGCTATTAACCTGATTTCTTGGCTTTTCGGGAATCCTTTATTCAGAGAACCAATCCTCTTCCTGTCCCATGGTTTTATTTCTGTTTCTCAAGTCTTAACTACACATTGTCTTGCTTTTAAAGGAAGCTCTCCCCTTTCTCAACTTTATTTTTTTTTTGAAGAATTACAATGCCAATGTAAAATCCCTCTCTCTGTGAGGAAGAAGGCTTCTGCAGATGTGCTGAAAACCACCCAAGGAAAGGATGGAACTGAGGGGAAATGGCATTTTACAGACACACTCTTGATTGCCAGTTCCTGAAACTGAGACCTTCTGCTGCAGTGTAGAGAATCAGGACTGCCTGTCATTTCTTTCCTGCTCTGTCCTGTAGAGTTGTATCAAAGATGAACATAGTTGTCTTCCTGCATTCCCTTTAGAATTTGCCAGTACTGTTAATACCTGATTATTCTGGAAAGAAGCCTCCAAATTGTGTTATTTTATATCTCTTGTAAATGATATTTTCTGACTATAAAGAAAAATACTACGCCGAAAATATTTTCGGATTTAAATTATCCATACTTAAAAGGATGAGGGGAAAAAATGGAAGGATACAAGTAGCAGTATGCTAATTAGTTAGCTATGCAAGAGCTGCAGTGATCGAACAATGTAATGAGTTAATTGAATAATGTGTTTGACAAGTGATCAAAAAAACCTCAACTTGCAGTTTTTAGGAAGGGAAATAAACTTTCCTAAGGGGTTTATTTTGGATACAAATTGAAAGGGATTTCAGAATGATAACTTCTGGAGCCAAGCAAAAGTATTGTTCCTTAAAGGCTACTGTTACCAAAAGTCAGCAAGTTATTATTCTACTTAAAATCTGTGTAGCTTTGTTTTTCAAACACATTTTATAAGGTTATAACCATGGGAATGGAAATCTGTTGTCTATGAAATAGCTATTCCTGCTGCTTTTGCAAAATACTTTGACATAGTATTTCTATAGAAAAGGTGGATTACTTTCTCAAAACTCTTTGAGACTTTCAGGGTGGGGAAACATCCTTCTCCCATTAGAGAGACCACCAAGAGAAATATGCTTGATTTTGGACACCAAGCAGCCATTATTCTGGATATTGCATATTACGTATTGGATATAAATTTATATATTGCCAGAGTATACAGATTCTGAATTGCTAACCTGTTTTATTCTTCAGAGATTTTTTTTATCTATGAGAGGATCTGGATCTGGTCTACTGAAAAACGTTTTTGTGGGTTGTCACATCTAAATAAGATCTCATTGAAAAATAATTTTATTAAAAGGTGTAATTACAAGGTATATGAAAAGCATTGGGAAGACTCTGAATTAGTGTAGTCTGGGTTTCAATGGGATTTGAGTGTTGATAGCATGAACTGCCTGATGAAAGAAATAACTATAAATTGTATTCTTTCTCAGTTGTAAGTTTTCTTCAGACCCATTAATGCTGTAATCCTATGAGCCCATTGTTTTCCTGCCATGTATCAGCAAGACCCTTAGTAATGGCAAGTTTAGCGTACATGCATCTAATTGCAGGATTGTGGTTGAAAGTTGCTGTGAGCCACATTCTTCCTGGACCTCCTGGAGAAAGCATGGATTCAGTACTGTATTTTCCCTTGTCTCACCGCTTCCTACAGCAAATACGGGAGAAGTACACAGTCTGGCTACTCTGCCTGAAGCCACTGAGATGTACAAAAGGGTGAGTGAGGTGTCACACACAACATATTGCTCTTATTTTTTCTCATCTCTGGACTTGTTTGGAGCAGAGCTTGACAGAAATGTCAACCAGGGCATACAGAACCAAGCACCAAAACAATTTTACTGTGACAACCTAATTTGCTGTATTCATCACCTTGCACATTTATTTCAGGTATAGATGGCCCTCAGTTGCAAGTCATCCTTCTTTTGAATGCAGTGATGTTTTAGCCTACGTGCATTGCAACGCATGTTCTTTTTTTCTACAAAAGTCAAAACCCAGGTCTGGTGGTTGTAGTTTAGCATGAGTAGTAGTGAGAATTGAAAATTAGGAAATTGAGCCTGGTTTAATTTCTTCCTGACTCATATTCTTTTGAGTGTATTTGCATGTAAAAGCTCTCATTTATTTTTTTAAAAGGTGAAGAAATATCAGCTAAAACAACCCCCTTCCCCCTCCCAAGTCTATGCCAGTAATGACATATAACTAGTAAAAATAAAAGTAGATTTCTCAATTCCTTTTTTTTCCCTTTGAAGAAGGAAATGGTGTAGGTATAAGTGTAGAGCATACTAAAAAAGTTTTAACTGCTACTTTAATTTGAGCGATGGTGCCGTAACTGTGGCACTTCTTGTGAAGATTAGTTATTCATAACTGACTTCCTATTACTAATTTTTGCCACCAGCACATTACTTAAGGCCAATAAATTCTCAAGTCTTATCTGCAATTTCTAGTTACCAACTGATTATTTTTTTTTTTCCAGTGGCCATTAGAACAATTCAGGTAGTCAAGGGCACATATTTTCTGGAGGCTTTAATTTTGGGAACTGTGTTCTCTCCTTTCTAATTACCATACTTGGATAGTGTAAGGAAAAACTGTGCAAGATGCATATTGCATAATATTCTAAGCAGGATTTTCTTGCCAAGGTCCAGTTGTGAATACTGTGACCATCTTTTTGAACTCACTGCCAATGCTTACAGAGAGGCGGATGCTGCAGAGTTTGTAACTTCTGGCAGAGTCCCTGTGGCTCCCCACATGGGTGGGGAGGCTGTCTAGGGAGCTGTGTGTCGGTGCTCTCCCTCCTGCGGTGGGATGGCCAGGCCTGCTGAGTGTCAGGGGATGTGGTGGGGAGTTGAGGGTATTTGAGGAGCAACTTCAGGCTCTCAGGGGTAGGGACTTGCAGTTGGAAGCAAAGAAGGATGTGGAGGCTGAGGATGTTGCTGTGGGGGCATATGGCAAGGCATGTAGGACACTCGGTTGCGTTCATTCCTCAAAGCTTTTTGTTCCATGCAATGACTTAAGTGACTTCCACCTCTAATTTTCAGAGGATGTTTATCAAAAGCGTCATTTCTTATCTTTCTCACGCTAATTTATTTTGCAGTGGCTTCTAATGACGATCCCAATTGCCTTGATTTTCTTCTCACAACGGAATTGCTATGTTTGGCCTCACCACAGAGTTTATGTACTGAAGTGTCCTTTTGCTCACTGTCCCTCCAGATGCTTTGTTTTATGATAGCTATTTTTTGATGATCCAGGCCTTGTAATAGTTGAATCTGTAAATATTTTTATTCTATCTTTGTGAAGCAACATATTACTGCAGAACATTTTATGAGTGTCTTCCATTTCCAAATAAAGGAAGTTAATGTGCTTTCCTCTTTTCCCTGGGAGCTGCAAAATTTTGGATGTCGAAAGTAAAGCAGTGTTATAGAGTAATGCACTGCTATCCTGACTAGCGTGACCATTAATTTAACGGGCTGTGATGGTTTATAATGAACACCCTTGCGTGGGTTAGTTTACTGGTAATTCCTTTCCTGTCCAGTAGAAACCATTAGGTCAAATTAAGTTTAGATGCAATTAATAGTTCTCTTCCACAGTTACAATTTGGATAGGATGTATTTTAGCATATTATTTAATATTAAGACATTTTAAAAATCCAATTAGTAGAAAACACAAAGAAAATGTTTTATTTCTCAGTTTGTCTTGTAGATATCAATGAAAAACAATTGCTTCCTTTTCTTTAGCTCTGTTTTTAGAGGACTTGAAGAGGCCAGCTTTTCTTGTGCTGGGTGGGACTTTCCTCTAAGTACTGTCTCAGCGATTATTCCAAGGTCTAGAGAGGTCTCAAAGCTGATGGATTAATTATTTCCTATTCCTGTATTCATTTTGTCTTTTTGTTCTGAAAGTAGGAAGTAGAGATAACCGCAGGCTTGGTTACAAATTAAATCCTTCAAGCTTTTCAAGAATGTTGTTTGTATTAAAATACTCTTATTTAGCAAAACCTTGGGGTTGAGCTGTTAATCCAAGAAAGATGTTAAAATGATTAGTTAAGCCTTATGAGAGTGCTTTAAGAAAATGTTTATGTATTTTGATCAAGATGAATTAGAGATTGGGTTTAAAAGATGAGGTTTTTCTGGCATCAGCAAAGGATAACGGCTACTGTGCTGAAGCAACCTCAGGATAACTAGCTGTGGAAGAAAATGCTGGATCTACTCATTGTAATATGTGCTTCTGATTGACTTCTAGTCTCCTCATCACTCTTTCAATAATAGTAATGGTAACAGTTTTTAAAATGTGTGGAACTTAGTAGTATAAGGTAGCAAAGACCTCACTGCATTGGCAGATGACTGTAGGCCCAAATGTAGTAGCAGTGTCTAGCCTTGGAAAGAAGGAAAAGCCTGGGGTATTAAATTATGTTGCTATTATATAAGTTTCTATGAAAGTCAATTTAAAGGATAAATTGGAACTAGGTAAACCTTTTTGGGAAGGCAACTATGTTATAAATAGAAGGTGATACAATTCTCCCAAGTGATACTTCTCTGCTGAAATATATTGGTACCACATAGATCCAGAATTTGTCACAGCTGTGCATCAGGGATGTGCAAAGAGGAAAACATTGTCATTGAGACACAGAGGTGTTAGTCTGTAAATACAAAACCAGCTCATAAATATTTTTATTCTACCCAAGCAGTTCATGTAATGTAAACAGAAGCTTAGCGCATTCTGCTACGGAGTGATACAATATGGACTAGAGTACTTTGAGAAATGAGAGGCTTATCTCTTGGATTATTCATTCTAATCACGGCAATGGACCTTTAAAGGATCCCTTTTGTATGTGGGTCTGTTCTTTGCTCTCAGTATCAACCAGACAACCTCCCACTGAATTTGTGATGTAAATCATTACGGAAGTAGACTCAGCCAGGTGCTGTCTTCCTTTATCCACTGCAAAATTGTGAATGGGACTTCATAGATATTAATGGAGGCAGTTTTTAAAATAAGAGTAAGACAAGGCATAGAAACAGTTTGCCCACATGGACACTTAATGCCATCTTTAGATTGCTTACATCTCAACTGTCTTTGGGCAGCCTTACTGGTCAATTTTAATGTTGGATTAGAAACACTTGGTAGGTCTGTGGCTCTAGTGCCATGATGGTTCATGTTAAAAGGACAGTCTTTTCTGTGCCCTGGTGAACGTTTGAAAAAGAAGGTATGTTTTTGATGCAGAGTCTGTACACTCAAAGTTGTTTGAATACAAGGTGTTATCTTTGTGTGTTGCATCTTCTGTTAATCTGTGCAAAGATCCTATTTAGATATGTCTCCTTTGTAAACTCTTGTGTTACTTACTATTGCTAGAAGCTAGTGAAGTCAGCTCTGATGCATGCAATCAGCAACAAGCACTCTATGGATTTAGTAAATCTGGTTTGTTGCTGACCCATAGGAGTCTTCCCTGTGATCTAAAGCCTTTCTGTATATAAACAAACAGGAAAAGGCCCCTGGCCCCCTGTCATATGCAGTTCATTCTAGAAAGGGGAAGTAGCAGAGATAGGATAACTTCTGTTCTATTTGTCATAGTGGGAACGATAATTTTATATATATATCTAAATATTTATACTGTATTCCAAATATATTGTTAGGGTTGGCCTCAGTGATCTTAAAGCTATTGTCCAACCTGAATGATTCTATGAGTTTCACAAAGACAGGTCTAAATAGAATCATTTTCTGAGTTGACAGTTTCCGTGATTGGTCAAGAAAGTGACTGTATGTGGACAAATACATGCAGAAAATGCCATGTAAAGAATAAAAATATACATGACCATGTAACTTTATAACTTTGATCTTGCATATATTTGGCAAGAAGTCTGTTTTTCTACAGGTAAAAAGTACATTATATGCTCCAGTCAAAACTGATTTGAGTGAGTGAGTTAATACTCTCAGGATAAAAAACACAACACTTTGTGTGAATTCAGCTACACATAGCACACATCCAGCAGTAAAACTGTTCTATATGTGTGAAGATTATCTGAGATGTGCAATAAGTAAAGAAAGGGTGTGCGATTGATCTGCCTTACATTAGTTTTTAAATGCATGTTTATGTATTTAAATCTAAAAACAAGCAGCTGCTTTTATTTATCTTTTTTCTGATATCAACGCAAACAACTGGTTTAACAGAAAATAGAAATGTGAAATGTTTTATGATATAAAACTGTATTTGACATCACTTGGGTCAGTACTCTGCTTGGATGCTCTGCATTGTGAGCCCACATGTATTAGATCATCTGTTTATGATTCTTCACGTGTCCAAAGTCAAATGGCTCAGTATGGCACTAAATGAATGTGTGTGAAGTGTACAGACTTGATCAGCACTACTGAAATTACTGGTGTTCTGGATACACAGACTGCATAACTACTTTTGTCCCAGCTTCGAAGGTGTGCGTGGGTCTCTGGCTCTTCCATTGAATGAAAAGACAAGTAAAAAAGGTCCAGTGTCATTTGGGGGGGGATGTCTGTAGGAGTGTGTGTTATCTTTAAACTTTTTATGAGGCTTTGCAACAGGCATGAGACATAAGAGAATTAACTTTTTCTTTACAAACAAAAATAAATGGAATGATTGCTTTATTCTTAGCTCTTTTCCCCAAGTGTTAGTGGTATTGAGTGTGGAACAGGCTTGGTAAGGAAATTCGGGGTTATGAAAACTTACTTTGCTCTTTTTTTAAACAAACAAACAAACAAAAAAAAGATTCTTACTATGTTTCATTGCACATTCTGGAGATTGCAGACAGCTTTTAAACTCACAACTTAGTATTGCATTTGAAAAATTCAAAGTCGGTCATGGTAAAGGAGTGTAATTTTTGTGGCTCTGCGGCCAATAACTTGTGGGCAATTTTGTGAAGAAGTGGCATAGCTTTTAGGAATAAGCAGCAGGTTAGAAATTGAATTAAATTTCTGATATCAACGCAAACAACTGGTTTAACAGAAAATAGAAATGTGAAATGTTTTATGATATAAAACTGTATTTGACATCACTTGGGTCAGTACTCTGCTTGGATGCTCTGCATTGTGAGCCCACATGTATTAGATCATCTGTTTATGATTCTTCACGTGTCCAAAGTCAAATGGCTCAGTATGGCACTAAATGAATGTGTGTGAAGTGTACAGACTTGATCAGCACTACTGAAATTACTGGTGTTCTGGATACACAGACTGCATAACTACTTTTGTCCCAGCTTCGAAGGTGTGCGTGGGTCTCTGGCTCTTCCATTGAATGAAAAGACAAGTAAAAAAGGTCCAGTGTCATTTGGGGGGGGATGTCTGTAGGAGTGTGTGTTATCTTTAAACTTTTTATGAGGCTTTGCAACAGGCATGAGACATAAGAGAATTAACTTTTTCTTTACAAACAAAAATAAATGGAATGATTGCTTTATTCTTAGCTCTTTTCCCCAAGTGTTAGTGGTATTGAGTGTGGAACAGGCTTGGTAAGGAAATTCGGGTTTATGAAAACTTACTTTGCTCTTTTTTTAAACAAACAAACAAACAAAAAAAAGATTCTTACTATGTTTCATTGCACATTCTGGAGATTGCAGACAGCTTTTAAACTCACAACTTAGTATTGCATTTGAAAAATTCAAAGTCGGTCATGGTAAAGGAGTGTAATTTTTGTGGCTCTGCGGCCAATAACTTGTGGGCAATTTTGTGAAGAAGTGGCATAGCTTTTAGGAATAAGCAGCAGGTTAGAAATTGAATTAAAGCAACATCTATTTGAGGACTGGACTATTTGGCTTACCTCCATGCCAATTGCTGTTATGCATCTTTATCTAGTTTTCATACAAACGGGATAAAAAGAGTGAAGTACCACAAAGGGAGCGGTTTTGTAGCACATCAGAAAACAGAGTACTAGGCAGATGGCAACGTCTTCACAAAGTAGACTTTTTTTTCGGTCTCAAGTAATGGGGTTCATCATATTCAACACTGAAGTTGTACCTGGGGTGTGTGCTTTAGCTGATACATGGACAACATTGCTGCAATGACAATTGCAACAACATGGCTGAGGTCACCAACTACTGTATGTTGAAACTGGAACGGTAAACTTCCATAGCACATACACTGCTGATAAGGATGTTGCAAATACTTGAAGAAAATAATTTTCATCAACATTAGTGATTAAAGTATAATAATAGGATAATTGTTGACTAGAGTTTAACAGCAGCTGCTGGCAAAGATGATTTTTAGATTTCTCTCCATTTGTGAGATTAGTAAAAATAAAATGGTTTGTATGCAAGACTCCTAGTTCAGTAGAAAACTTACTATAGTGCTAGGAGAAAGGACTAGAAACTGCCAGTTCTCAGGAGAGCTCAAGGTTTTATGTATGCTGCAAAGCTAAGGAGCGATGCCCATAAAACTCTTAATTATGGAACACCCAGTTAATCCTAATAGTTCTGTTCCTCAGGCTGTGTTCCAGCCTTATCAATGCGAAAGCAAATCATCCTTGTATCTTGATGGGCAGGGAGGAGAACATGCTGTGTTGTACCCCAGTGAGAAAAATGGAGACTTTACTTTGTCTTACCCTCCAGCTCAGTCTGTAATGCTCTAGAAGAGAAAAGTCAGTGGAGATGAAGACTGCTCAAAAAGAGCAAAGTCTGAATTTGAGAAAAATCTCACGTTTTTCTCATGCAGCTTCTGCATCACACCCACCCACCCCTGCTCTTTTTGCTGGACTTTGAGGCTGAGGAGGTGAGCCTGCAGCTCTTCTCGTCAGGATGGTGTTCTGTGTGCATTTTCTGTCATAGTACATACCTGATCTGGAATAAGACCTTAAGGAGTGACTATAATATCAACAATAAGTAATAATTCCAGGTTTTGCCTGCCTGCTCTATGCACACTTTAAAATAATTTGCTTCTGCAGCAGTATTTGGATGGGCACAAAGACAAACTATATATTTTTAACAAAATAAATGCAAGGAGTTTAACAGGTTTTGCAATTATAACAGCTTTAAGTCTGCAATGCATTATTTAATATTTATTTCCTGTTCTTATCACCTTTCTGGAGCAAAATGACAGTTAAAATTTGAGCTGACACAGTAAATTCTGCTCTATGACAAGCTTGCAAAATTCCACTCTCCCACTCAGCTAAAGTGAGTAATGGGTTTTGATGGGTGTGTAATATATCATTAGAGTTTTTTCCCCCCTTTACTATCACTTTAGGGGTGTGTTCTGAGCTTCGATCAGTAAGTTTTCTTACCTTTCACTAAATGATACTTTACTGTTAGTTAAAATTCTTACTTATGAGAACCTGCCTTTTTAGGGCATTAATTACAGGAGTCATGGCCCCTTTGTTTAGTGATATTAATTTCCTATTGGAAAGGCTTTATTTCCCTTCTCTGCTTTTAGAGATGCATTTTACTAGCATGAACAAAGCAACCACTCCAAAGTTACAGCTTCTGAGGGTGCTTTGCTCTCCCTACAGGTCAGTCAGTACAGGTGGTGCACAGCCATGAACTATCTGCTCAGCATTTCATCCTGAAGTATTAGGAATAGTATCTTTTTCTACTACTAGACAAAAGGAAAAGATCAGTGACTGCCATGCCGGCCTGAATGTCTTGAAGCTTTGGTTGAAGAAAATGTTTAAAGTACTGGGTTTTTACAGAGATGCTACTGCAGTGAGTGTGTGTCTGTTCCTGTAGGCAGACACTTGTGGTCTGCAGCTCTAGGACCAGATTGCTGTGGGCACCCTTGCCTGCAGATGGGACTGATGGCGGTGCTGTCTGGTCTTGTGGGAAATGTGCTGAGGTAGGCACGATATGTGCAGGGGCACTGTCTGGCAAAGTCTCCTGCTGTGTTTTTTTTACTGGGTACAGTCTGCCAAGTTCTACCCTCCTCTTTGCTTTTCTTCTGCTCACCTGGGTGCAGGCGCTTTCCCACACTTGACCTCTTTTTCTTTGATATAACTAATTGATGTATATTCCTAATGTAGCCAGCAATGGGGCTGGTGAGATCCTGCCGTGGCAGGGGACAGAGAGAGCTTTTGCAGATGCTCTTGTTCCTTTTGGGGCTATGGGAGGTGGTTTTCATTTGGCTTTTACAACAAGGAGCCCTTCTGTGTGTTCCGCGTGTTACAATGAAGGCTATCTCCAGAAAAGCATTTTCGTTAATTCTGTTGTATTTGCAGGCGATACCAAAGATTAAATAACAGGAGTGATGGGATGTGGTTATTCCAACATAGCACTGGATTTCAATGAAGAGCCAGACAGATATTATTATAATAGAGGCTAAAACCATGATTAAGAGCCCACAGAAACCACTTTGATAACACTGTCAGCAGTCTGCTGCTGTTGCTGGATGAAAGCTTGGTGCAGACTACGTAGTGAAGGAAAAAAGTTAGGGGGATTGCTGCTTGTTTGTCATTACATCCATCCATTCAGAATAACTTGTACCATTTTATTACAGATCTGGAGGCAAATGTAGCTGCAACACATTTCATACAAGCGCCCTTGCTGTCATTAGGGTTTTGTGCAATATTTCCTTTTACATGTGTATGTGCAGACTGTTTTGTTGAACAGCATGGCAAGAGTTTTGGAATCAAAATTTATAGTACAAATTAAATACATTTTGGGAAGCTGACACTTGAAATGGAAATAGTGGAGGAAAATGAACATATTGAACCACCCACTTATTGCTTACTCATTCTGTTTCTTGACACATTCAGCTTCTGCTGGGTTTGCTACAGCACAAAGATTAGGAGAGCTGATTTCTTACTCCCTTGTCCCTTGCATTGCTATTCATGCTGGGTGAGAATATTGTTTCATGTTGATGATCTTGGAAGACAGCAGGAAAGGGCAGGAAGGACTCTGCGTTTTCTTGTTCTGTGTAGGTATCAGCTGTGTAACATGAATAACTAGGGACTTATTTAGCTCTTGGCTTATGTGTAACAATTTTGGTTTTTTTCAAGAGGAACAGATTCCAAAAAAAAAGACAATTCTTACAATTCTTACTTGTAATTCTTACAAGTTTTCTACGAGTGTTTGCCCCCCCCCCGCCCCATCTACTTCTATAGGAAAAGACAACTCGCAAGAACAGCAGCATGTACTTTTCACATCTAAACAACAAGTTGAGGCGAGCTTAACTGATACATTGACTCTGCATCTAATAGTATGTTACACACAAAAAGCTCTTTCAAATGCGCTTTGGGCAAAGTTGCAAAGTCAGGCACTTGAAGTGTAGGTCCTTGTGTGCAATTATGTCTTTTAAATATTCTCCTGACCTCTCTTCAAATGTTGGCAAGGCAACTTTTTTTTTTCCTAGCGCTGCTCTTGGAACTGCTGAATTACTTTGATACTTCTGGGTTTTTTTTTTCCTTCTTTAGAGGCAGGCACCTGATATGGAAAGTTTCAGCTCAGAGTTGAAAGCTGGCAAGTGTATAAGTAACTGAAAAAAGGCGAACTCTTGCTAATGAATAAAATTATCAATAGATGATTTCATCAGCTTGGCCTTCAACGTGCATGACTTCTGAACATACAGTTCAAAGAGAGCTGAAAACATTTCCTCAACACGCTATATTTAGTCAGCATTTACCTAACAGCAGTCTAATCTGCTGAAAAAATCTTGATGACAGTCTCAAGAAAGTCAGCATCCGTTTATTTTCTCTTTCAGTTTGCTCACAGCCTGTGTAGGTCAGGCTGATACCCTTGGATTCTCACTTTCATGAGTAGTGTATTTGCGTTAACATTATAAAGCTTTTACATGATGAAAAGAATATGAAATAAAAAGCATCTAAACCCAACTGCAAAAAGCTCCTCAATCATCTCAGTATTAGGAGAGTATTTGTGGGTCTATTTGACCCTATTGTCTCTGAAAAATTCTGTTTTCTGCTGAAGTTTCAGAGGTGAGCAGGGTAGTAAGTTTGCTCCCATGCACACATGACTTTGCTATTTGAGTCCAGCAAACTGGAGAACACTTCTCAGTGTGAAAAATGCAAAGAAGACATGCAGACGAGCTTGTAAAATCATCTTGGCTTTCCAGGCCTTTTCTGGGAACCATGGCGCTGTCATCAACAAGGTTCAGTTTACTGGGTCAAATGAATGTAGCCCTCAAAGGCAGCATCACACAGATAGGCTGGGTGGCTTTGGTGGCAGTATGTTGAGAATAGGGATGCTATGTAGGCACAGCTCAGTTCTTTGCTCACAATGGAGAATGTCAGCCTGTAAATGGAGCTGTCTTCCCTGTAAGGATAGGGCTGGGGTTTTTTTTAATGGTTTCAGAGAAAAAGCAAGACTTTGGTGCAGGACCTCATTAATACCCACTCAGCATTCCCCAAGGGTATTTTCACAAGCATATATTATTTAGATGAAATAGAGGTAAAATTCTTGCAGAATACTCAGAATCTATAGCAAAGATGACTAACGTGGAGACAATACATCTTCTTAGCACTAACACCTCTTTACAAATTTAAACAATTAGATTAAAAAATGAGGGAGACTGCATTCACTTTTTTTGCCTTCTCAAAGCCCTAACGGTTTGGTTTAAAAAAAATAAAACCAAACCCACAACTGGTCAATATTTCCTCACATAGATAAATGTTGTGCTTAGTTTGTCGCACTTTCAGGAAGCGATTAAGATCTTCTTGGTGCATCTATCTTAGCATTTCAGCTCCGAGCAACAGTGAGTGTGCTCTTGAATCGAGCTCCCAGATCGGTCTCTGTTACTGAGCCCTGGCTCTCACTGCAGTGGGGTTTTGGGGAGGGCAGTGAAGTGCAAGGATGCTCTGCTGCTCCCTATTGAGTGTCCAGCCCCGGGCCAGGTTAGAGCTAGTCCCTGCAAAGCCCCTGATATGTGTATGTAGGGGCTGAGGCCTGGACACCAACTGTTTTGCTCTGCAAACCAGCTGAGCCATGTTGCTTTGCCAATGTACAGCCAGCTTGTGTTTGCCTGTCAAAAGGGTTTTAAAGGTTGGGCTAAGAGAGACTAAGTAGTAGTGCGTAGTACAGTACATAAAGCAAAAAGCTTCAAATGATGTTTGTGGTAGCGTTTTGATCTTGTGTGCGTAATTATTTGCAAGAAGTTATTTTTATTTTTCAGCATAGATACTTTGTAATAATCACTGGTATTTTAAAAAATTAAATTGCAGTTTTCAGTAGTAATAAAAATCTGAGGTAATTTTGCTAGAGTGCTGCTGAACAGCTCATTTTTCAAACTTAGTAATTTAAGCGTAATGTAGCTATTTCTTCTTCAATTATGTAGAAGTTTTATTAAGAAGCCTGAGCTATGCATAGTTCTGTTATAAAATGGTGTTTATTAATAGATTTGCTTGCTCTCTTTGGCTTAATGCAACTAATTAGGCTGTTATTAGGCTGCTAACATAGAAGACAAAACTATCCTGGAATGAGGTATTGCTTGAGGAGATCTTAGACAAGCCATGCATACAAAGTTGAGGGTACCTTGGAGGCTTCACTGCTTTGCAGGATATGGCTGTTGTGCAGCAGTGTCTTGAAAAGAAGCAACACCAGCAAAGCCAAAATACTAAGAGCTTTACTCCATTTTAAGGTCAGTAGGAAAGTACAATCAGGTGTTGAACTTTCCTGGTTTGGGACTTACTCCCAGGGTCCCGGGCAGTCACCAAAACCTGAATTTGAGTGACTGGGTGATCTTAGTTTGACTATGAGCACTTAAACATCAAAAGTGTAATCTTGTTTACTGTTCTCACTGCAGGAGCTCTGGGGAAATATATGCCACCATCTCCTCTGCTGGGACATACTAGGATTTTGCATTGTCAGCTGTGTCAGTATCAGGCTGTCTTCCTGAAACTGAGGTTGGGCAGCTGGGTATGTCAAAGCGGCTACTAGACCACTGCTTCAGCATAAATCCTGCCCGTGTGCTGTGCCTTGCAAGGCAGCTGGGAGCACTGAGAACCTTCCTTTACACAGGCTGTAGTTCTAAAAGAGCCGTGAAGACAGAAAGAGTAGTAGGGTATCACAGTGTTGCCTTGCCTGGATACGTCCCTTCTTCCCTGGTCTTTTCTTTCTTCATAGGAGGAGGCTGGGGGAAATAATTCTATGCTTATGTTTGTTCTTTTTTTATTATTATTATTTCCTGCTTTTTTTTTTTTGTTTGTTTGTTTAAAACTTAGTTGTATTCCCTCTTCCATTCCCTCCATGTCTTCAGACTGTTTCTTGGGTAGTGATTAACTAACTGATGAGGACATTCATGTGGTGGCTACAATAGTCTATTTTGTGATGTATAAGGGATGAGTTTTCAAAGCTAGGGAAGTGTCTACTTCTGCATGTACCTTAAGTCCATCTGCCAAAGGAGGAGAAAAGAGGTGGATGGAGAAGCGAGCAAAACTATCCCAAAAATCTAAATTAAGATAACTCTTTTTTTTTTGTAAGTGGGGAGGTAGCAAACTGCTTTGGTACAGGTATCAGATGGTCTATTACATACTTTTATTTTTTTCTGCAATGCTTCACAGTAACAGTAGAATTTAAATAAAAACTTGTTATAGTGGGTTAACGAGTAGTATGGTGGGTTAACATGGCATAAAGCCTTTTTTTTGGGTATCATTCATTCTGCTGAGTTACTTGTATTGTACACAAGAGCAAGAAAGCTATTTATTTAGTCATGTTCTTTCTGAGTGTCCTTGATGGGGAAAAAAAGAAGTCTTTGAGAGATATATTTACTTTTATTATTCTTGGCCTATCTTACTACTTTCTTATCCTTTACAAGTGCTGGGATAGAAGCAAATTGATATATAGCAATGAATTGTAGGGGGTTTCTTTCCTCATACTAGGCAAAAAAAAAAAAAGGTAAAACATCTAAGTTATTCTCTAATTTTTGTGGGATTTCTTGCAGTCGCTTTATCTCATTTGAAAATATTTTTTTCTGCCTGCAAGCTCTGTGAAAAATCCATATACAGCTATAGAAATCAATTAATGATTCTCAGGGGAGTTGTTCTGGCTACGAACAAACTGTTGTCAAACATAGAATGTAAACAAACTGAAAATTTAAGATTTCCACCTGCCTAATCATTCTTTGATGGTAATATTGGAAGAAAACCTGTGATAATAGCAACGAGAGCTTTCCCAAAAGAGGCAGGAGTTTAAAGCCGATATAGCATTCTCCCCATCAGTGCTGCACTAGCATCCTGTCTCTTATTTTCTTACTCCTCCAGCCTCTACCTTGGTATTATCAGGTAGGTAGGATGCAACCACGGCATGGGAGAACTTACTCGGGAAGTAGGGCTGCTTTCTCCCGTGAACAGTGGAGTTCAACGCTTCCTACCTGACTTACCATTTTCTTTCTCCTAACAAGAGTGTCCCCGTGTATACATAAGGATTTGCCTGTGATTAGTAGGCTGGGTGTAGACCAGGGATCTAAAATGTTATGTAGTCAGACTTCAGAGAATATTTTTTTTCTTTTGGTATTTTCCGTTTCCAGGGTGGAAAGAGACTTTTCATCCTGCTGAAGTGAGGGAGGGATCTTTGCTCCATCCTCTCTGCAACGTTGAGTTGTGGATGGGCTACCAGAGCTCTATGCCAATGTGTTCCTCTGCCTGGTGCCAGCTCTGCCAGTTTCTGGACCTGGTGAGAGCCTCCTGGCAGAGCAGCACACTCTATGCTATGGTTTGATTTTTGGATTCTTCTCACCTCCAGAGGCTGAAGTACTAATATTTTGTTTGTTTGCAGCCTGGCAGAAGGAGCGTGTATATTAAAGTGTAGTGGCTTAGGACTGGCTCCAAACCGGAGTTCAGTAGCTGTCCTTAATGTGTTTTTGTGGCTCTGTGCAGGATATCTGAGGTAAGACCATGGTTAAACCCAGTCAAAGATCATTTCCAGCTTTGTTTGTTAAATCATTATGGTTCCCTTTCAGTTCTAGTTTTTCTTTCCTCCTTGAGGGCAGCAAACATAGCAAAGGTGACTGCTGAACAGGCAGTTGTGAGATTCCAACTTCTTCTATGCTCCTGCCTACTGGACTGCATATCCCAGGCCCTGTAATTGACTCTAGTACAAAGATTAACCTTAAAATGGAAATTTTCTATCTGAGCTGATGATGAAAGCAGCTTTTGGATGGGCAGAAGTACTGCCAAATGAAGATCCACAGCACGGTACTGATGTGCCCACTATGCAAACCTGTATGGTCATAGTCAAGTAATTTACTGAAAATACCTCTTAAAGAAAATCTAAACATAAAAATCTCCTCTAAAGAGGAAGCATCTGCATCTGTTATGCATATTTTTCTAAGGAACAAAGTAATCACTGTATACCTTATCAAGTGCTGTTTCTTTCTTCAATTTAACTCAAAATGTGAAGGATAAAGAAAGCTTTTTGCTTGGGGTGTTTTTTTGGTGGTTTTTTTTTTCCCTCTTCTTTTTCATCTTCGGTGAAGGAAAATAGGGTTTGTAAACATTTTTTGTTTCATTAAAAGCTATGGACAAGAAAGGAATAGCATGGCACTGTCACCTCTGCAGTCCTTGTGACTTCACCCCCATACACACAAAGGACAATACTCAAACCTGTGTTGCTCTATAAATTACTGTGGAAGCAGTCAACAGGAACTGGCCTGGATCCTTCTTGGTGGTGAGGGAGATGAATGGGAAACTGAGAATCCTTTTGTGGCTGCTTTGTTTGCTTCTCAAAGTTGAGAGACTGTTTGAACACTGCATGCTTCCTACTCCTTGCTTCCACCTTCCTGGATTTAAAATATTTAACTTGCCGAAAGACTTTGGACTTTGGTTTGAAATCCTCTAAGTGGGAAAGCATTGACTGTTGGCGAGTTCAAGTGTAAAATTGGTTATAAGTACTCGGGGGGGAACAGTGAAATGGAGCTGAACAGTACACTGAAAATGAGAGTACTCTAAATCAAAACACATTTGTTATTTGATGTTCACTGCTGGTTTCTAAGATCACGGCTAGTAACTACTGGTTCCAATGTCCATTTAAGCCAATCAGAAGAATCTTATTGTAATTAATTTGGGCTGGATTTTGAATGAATTCCTTCTCTCAAGGTATTTTACCTTAAATTTCTATTATAAGGTGTGGATCACTTTTCCTTGAATGTTTCATGAACATGACTGTATAGTGGATTTATAAGGCCTGAGGCAAATCAGACTCAGATGTGTATCTTAACCACTAATTAACATAAGCTATGGGAATCTATAATTAAGTAATTTTGATTCTCAGGAAAGAACAGGTAAACAGGGATTCTTTTCTTTGCATTTACACATATTTAAAATAATTTTCTTTGAAGCTTTTAAAAAGAGGAATTAAAAGCAATGTTTTGGGAAAGCTAAAAGTAAAGTTAATATTGCTGCTTAGGACTTGCTTTTGCCTGGTGAGGATTACCAGATGCTCAGATTAATTTCATTTATTGCCTAAGCTTTGTCTGACCCCTCTTTAGAGGTGAGGGTTAATCCACTGAAAAAATTACTTTGTACTGTATGCCATTAAATCTTGCAGAACGGGTTTGGCTTGTTGATTATATTCCACCATTCCTGTTACACTAATTAAAGGAAAGCAGTATTTGAGGTATGTAGTGGAGCTGTCTGGTGCTATGCCCTAACATCGTACCATACAATATCAAGGTATTTTTCTATTTACCTAGAGCTGTGCTTGGGAGCACTGTCTTGCTGTGCTGGAAGCTTGTGCCAGAACTGTTTTTGCATCTTTCTTTACAGCTCTCCCCACAGTGCAAGCTCTCTGGCTCTTCTCCCTCCATTAGGACTTGGAAGAACGTGTTGGATATTTCTCCCCTTACTGTTTCTGTTTAATTTCTGTCTGCTTCCTGACAGCCAGGAAAGAAGCTCTGCTGCTTCATCTGCCTCATAAGCAGATCCACTCCTTGGCCTGGCTGGGGGGATGCTGTGCTGGGCAGGGTGCTCCTGGGCTGGCCCGCAGCGTTGGAGCAAGAATGATCATCATTCCTGTTTGCTCAGGGAGGCACATTTTGCCATGTATGGGGATTTTCTTTAAAACTCTCGTAAAAAATTGAGGATTGATACATATTTCTTTATCTCCCATAAAACATACAGGTTTCCCTACATTAAAGGAACATCAGTGGGGTGATGAAGTCAGCTCTCAGAAAGGAGAAAATGGCAGATCTAAGATTGCCCAGGTAGTCATACTATGACTTACCATATGCATATATTTTAATGCTCTCCTTTATGGTCACATTGGCCACATACGATGTTTTCCCCGAGACTCCTGTTTATCCAGCACACAGGAAGGCCTCTTTACCTAGTGAGCAGCTCTTCAGTATTTTGTTTTCGTCATTGTGTGTGTACCCCAGGCTACATTTACTACATGCTGTTGAAGTGATGCTTTCAGGATAGGATTATTAACTAACTCATGAGCTTTCCTTTGGTTCTCATTAGTATAATAGCTTAGCGTTGCTTAGGCAATAATTACTTTGCCTTCCTCACCTGCAAACTGAGGGCACATCTTTAATTTTATAGATGGAGTAACTGAGACATAGAGAAAAAGGTGTTACCTGGAACGCCTTATTTAAAAGGCTTCTACTTTGAAAAGCTCTAGTATTACATATATGCAGGAATGGATTAAAGAAAGGGTCATCACATTTTTCTGACACATGAAGCTGAGGATGAAGGGCTGGGGTTTTTTCTCCCTCTAATGTCATTACTTTAAATTGCAGATCTGTCTGATTTGACTTTCAGCTGGAGAAAGACAACATTTAGTTTAAACAAGGTCACATAGTGGGGAGTGTTAAGGAACCTTAAAAGTACTCGGTCCCACCAATATTTAGGTTTTTGTTTTATCAGGAAGGTGTTTGCTCTTTCTCTGCTGTTTGCATCCCCTCTGAACTAGTGATGTTCTTTACGCTCACTTGTAGCTGTGGAGGGAGATGGCTGCAGCCCTCTCCATACTAACTCAGGCCAGAATTACAATCCTTGCAGCAATGAAGTCTAAGAGGTAGCATCAGGATGCTTCCTACATTTCTCTCCTCTGAACATTGTTTGATGGAGCTCCTGGTGCTCTTTGGATGGATAGAACCAAGGAAGGCTGGCTAGCCCATCGTGTGGAGTGGGTGCCAAGGTGCCTGGGAATCTCAGAGTGTGACATAGGATGGTAGCCTGGCCTAGTCTTCCTCTGAACCACACTGGGGGAGAAATGGTATTACCATCTTGTTCCATGGTCATACTAATTTTTCAGTTCAGTCAACCAACCTCAGCATTTTTGCATTGTTTTCCTGGGACCTAAAATAAAACGGTAATAATTACATTTCACTGTGGGCTTTTTTTCTTACAAAGATTTTTTCTTTTTTTAAGGGGTGGGGTAGAATATCTCAGTCCAGCCTTGTGACTGACAGTGCGACCATGGATGTTTGGATATGGATATAAAGCGGTTAAATGGGGACCAATTAGATTTACAGTTGTTTTAATTTTTCTTTTTGCAGCTAAAAGAAAGTTATGGGCTTTAGGGTAAGGAAAGCCATGGCCGGAGTGATCTAGCTCACCTGGTTATGAATGCTTTCTGACTACAATATAATATCCATCCAATGCAGAAACATTAGTCACAGTTTTCCTCAGTGAACCGTGTTGTGAAGGCCAATGGATATGGTATTAGTGTATTAGCATGTGTGCTTGTGAGTAAATTGAGATGTGCACTGCAGTGAGAGAATGATTTTTGTATGATTTTTGTATAATAGATTAATCTTTCATGTAGATTGGGCAGGTAAGGAAGGTTGTTTGCAGGGCAAAACAAATTAAGCATATGTGTTTTGTTTCATCGATTTCCTTGCCCATATCCTTGATTTGTATCCTGTCAAGATTTCACAGCACCTGCACCTATGCAACTGCGTGTTGGTTGTGTACTCAACATCTGTTTATTCGGTACCAATTTTTGTAACTCATTTTTGTAACATTTGTTCTTTCTATTCCTTTTCAAGCAATGAATACAGAAAAAGAAACAAATTGAAAAGACCACAAATGTCAAGAAACAGTACAAATTCAAAGAAAAGAGAATCTAAAGTAAAAATGTCCATCTGAGATAAAGTGATGGATGGGAAAGGAAGTGGTGTTTTTTCACCGCACTATATCTGCTCTGGTCCACCCACTGTTTGAGAAGAAATAGATTAAACCAAGTGCTAACTCAATATATTTTCGTTTGTTGTCAGTGGCAAGGCTGGACCCGACGGACATGTGAAGTAGTATCTTGTTCTGGACTCCAAAGCTGTTTTGCTATGGATCCTGGAATAAAAAAGCAACACTGTATGGGTTGTGGTAGAGATGCACTTCCTTGTGGAGAGATCCAGCTCCTGGAGCACCTGGGAGGGGTGTGTTTCCGTGGTGGTCAGTTTTGTCTGGGACAACAGCACAGGAATTGCGTACAATGGCAAGCGCTGCTCCTGCTGGGAACTGGCCTTGCCCTTCTGCTGGTTGGGTAAACTTTAACAGTCTCATCTAAAATTGGAATGTGGGTCTTCTGTTGGGAGCACTTAAAATCTTTTTTGCCCCCAAATGATTTAAGCAGTCCTTCAGCAGATGAATTAAAATAGTTTTTCTGATAGGTTAAAGAGTGAATTAAACTCTGTATTTATTAGGTGTTCTTTTAACACCATGAATTTAGATTTGTTGTTCCGTTATTCTGCCCCTTCCTGCATCGGTACCTCTGTGACCACTTTGAGTAGATGATACTGCAGTTGATGTATAGAGGAAAACTGTTACTGGGATGCAGTCACAAGCTAACTATTTCACATGGCAGAAAGTGAGAAAGACATCAATTGCCTTTTCAGACAGATTTTCAAGTCAGCAAAACACAGTATTTGCTGCAATTGCACGATTCTTTAACACAAAAAAAATATATTTCTGAAGTGCTGTCCTGTGAGACGGTGAGATACGGATGTGTTAAATTATGGCTTTGTCTTTTATTTCCACTAAGCATTTTGTGTTATTTAAGTGGTGTTTCTATTCAGTGTTGCAAAAGCTGTGCTGACCTTGACAAGGAAATCCAAGGAAAGAAAAACAAATGCATGAATGCAAAATGTAGGTTCTCTGACCTGGCAGGTATATTGAATAACAGAAAACAGGGATTTTAAGAGATCATGAATGAGTCAACTGTGCAGTGCTGGTGTGGCTTAAAAGAAGGAAAATGTTGTTCTGAGTATTAGCAGGAGTTGTGTATGTAAGATTTGGGTGTAGCTCTGTGTGTAGTATCGATGAAGCCTCACTAGAGAGCCATATTCAAATTTTGTGGAACACAGTTTAAGAAAAAGCAGATTGATTGAAAGTAGTTGAAAAAGAGGTTTTTGAGAGGACTGGAAGACTTAATTGTGAAAAAATGGGGAAAACACTAAGTTTGGGTTGACTCTGTCCTAAGTCTGTCTGCTTTTGGCATGCAGTGACCTGGGAGCTGGAGGGCTGCTGCTTTATTGCCAAGGGTTGCATTTCCCTGGCCCTTTTAAGGATGTTCGTGGGAGGTCGAACCACTTTCTCTGTCTGAGGAGCTGTCTGAGAGGCAGTGGCACTCCTCTGCCTTTACACTTGGGAGACCTCTCACTGAATCACTGAATTTTTAAAGTACTGAACCTTTGGTAGGAGTGTTGCTTCTGAAGTCACAGGCACCTTGCTGTGAGGCATTTGGGAAGCCCAGTTTGGTGCCTTTCTTCAAGGTGCTGCTCACTGTTGCTCACTGCATGATATATCTCTTCATAGGCAGGATTAAAATTCTTCACTGAGTCAAGTCACTCATTTACATGAATATGTCTCTTCTTGGTGATCACAAAAGACACAAAAATTGCAAATATAAGTACCAAAATGAAATAATATACACTAATACACTCCTGCAGCCACTGATCTTAGTAGTAATTTGCAACTGTTTTTTCTGAAGTCCCCAGTCCACCTGCCCGTTCTTCAGGGTTACAGTTCCCATATGGCCTCAGTTCAAGAAAGCAGTTAAATATTGGCCCGAAGGATATTGTTATTCAAGGCAAGCTTTTTAATATTTTCCTAGTGTTAAACCCCATGAGAATGAGACTTAATCCCCTGTTTGAACTTTAGCGTGTCCTTTTCTATTCTGAATATGGATGCTTTTTAAATTGAAGCCTGATTGGGTAACTGTGTGGGGAAAAAATACTTCTTTAGACCTCATCTGATATTTTGTTGCATAAAGAGGAAAAAGTAATCTTTAACAAGAAGGCTGTTTTCCCCATTTCCCAACTTTACCTTTTTATTTTTTATGACGTGGTTGGTAATAGTACCCAGAAATCTTTGCAGCACACATGGAGGTTACAATGCTAAAACAAAACACAGATTTAAAAGACTGGTGGTGCTTAGGGACGTGTTTTAGTGGTGGTTTTGGCAGTGTTAGGGTGATGGCTGAACTCAGTGATCCTAAAGGTCCCTTCCAGCCTAGACAATTCTGTGATTCTATGAGCATCCCTTTGTCCATCTCCCGAGAAATCCCTTCTGAAATGCCACAGTGTGGGAATGGGAGGGGAGCAGCAGGGCTTGGCCAGCTGTGTGCACAAGGGAGCCTGGTGGCAGGAGCTGCTGCCCCATGCTGGCCATGCACCTCAGCCGGTCCTCGCACCCCCTGCCAAGCTCACCAGGGCTGCCGTCCCTTTGGGGGGGGCACTGCCGTAGGCCAAGATGACTGCATCTCCCACTTTGTTTACATCCCTTCTGCCCGATTAGTATTCAAGTCACTAGCTCTTATGACTGGTTTTCTGATTTAAATAGGAGCCCTCTGTGAATTACATGAAGACCCTTGGTTTCCATTGCATCTTAAATGAGATTATTTTTTTTTAATGTCCTCTATTGATAAATGGGAATGATGTTGTTCTGTTGTACCAACTAGCTCCCAAATAACTGTGTGTTAATTAGGTGGGTTAACGGTCCTTTTGCAAATGTCCCCTGGTCCTTCTAGTTGTTCTGTTTGGTTGGGGTTTTTTTATTTAAAAAAGATAGATGTAATAGCAGTATTTTTTCACTTCCAGTGTTACTGTTTGTGCAGTAGAGCTGCAGACTGTTCTGTTCAGATTTTTTCCTGGTAAGAAATAACATACCTTGAAGTTTCTTAATGTGCTGTGCACCCAATCAAGTGACCTAAAAGCTACACCATTGCTTACCATCATTGCTGTTAGGGTTTGAAAATGTTGCATACAGGTAAGCAACTGCTGTGCAGTTGGTCATGTCTTGATTAATGTATATATCTGGCTGGAATGATTTTTCTGCCTTGTTTTTGCACTGCTTCCCTTTTATTTTAGACTCAAATACCCAAGTAATAAAAGATACACACTGTGGTGTATGTAGTTCCTGAGACTCCTATGCCCTATGTCATATTTCCAGTGTGGGAGAGCAATGAGGATAGACAGTGTGCTTTGCTCTGCTGCTGTCACCCACCTGGGCATGCTGTGTGGGCAGAAGGAAACCAACCTTGCAAATTCTAAGCACCCTTATATTTCATTTTTATTTCTGATTGGTTTCATTTCTCAGAAGAAAAGGCAAGAAAAAGAAAGGAAGAGGTGAGAGGGTGTTGGGGCAAACTGACCAAGTGTTTGTTTCATTAAGGTACTGAGAAGCCCCACGGAGTGGCACAGGCAGCTTTTGGTGAGGGTGGGGAGTTCAGGGTCTTACTGTAGGTGTCCTGTCATGTGAAACAAGGAGTTGCTTAGCTCGGTGCTGAAAGGGGAAAACTGCTTGTGATACAGAGTTGATGTGATAGAGGAATTTTGGAGAGAGATCTCAGTACTAAGGTAAAAAGGCAAATATCATGGAAAATAACTTTAGCTGCTACTGTCCAAATTGAAGAAGAGACTTTAGACAGGAAGGGGTATGCAGAAAAGCACATGGTAAGAAGGATAGCCTGGAGGGATGGGATTAACATGGGAGACAGCTACAGGGATGAAGGCTCAGAGATTTAATATGTAGGGGGATAAGGAAGGCACTAGAAAATGAATACCTTACATTTACCAATTCACAGTATTTCTTCCTCATGCCCCTTTTTAGTTCTACAGGTCTTACAAAATGGAAATCCAGAGGCAAAAACTCATGCCATGATCTCTAAACAATTTTCTTTTCAAGGGGAAAAATGCAAGATGCATTTGGTTTGTAATCATCAGAGAAGACTGTTGTTAGTGAAGACCTTGATAATGCTCTCACTAGTGTAATAGGGAAACTATGTATTCACCATCCAGGGAACCAATGCCTGGAGTCTACGAAAACTGAAGCTTTTGCTCACTGAAGAGACTACTAAGTCTGTGACAATCTGGCAATTAATGTCGTTAATGATTAATGTTTGATTGTGTTAGAAGCTGTATTTAATGATTAATAGCAACATCAATGTATATTTATAAAATACGTTAATGGCTGTAGAGCAATTTAGTGGCTGAGGAGAAAATTGGTTGCTTCCTGTTAAATACCAAGTTAATGTTGCTAGAGTCAGAGATGTATTTGTAAGTCGGCAGCGCTGTTTACTTGTAAAATCAACATAACTTTGAGAAATTGCCATAAACACAGTTCACAAAATTAAAGCCAGATAAAAAGACCTGAAGGAGAACCTGAAAATTTTGTATCGTCTCTCTGAATATCTGTAAGTGAACTTAGTTTTGTATTAATGTTTTTCTCATCCTTATCATGGCTCAAATAAAATGAGCATTTAAAAGTTCAGCGAGAGGGAAAACTGTTTTTAAGTCAAACACTCCCAAGTGTTTTGCTGATCTGTAGTGAAGAAAGACAAAACACTCTGATCAGTGCTTTCTCGGCCCATGCCTGTTCATTTCTTTCAGTAACTTAAACTGTAGATTTACTACTCTTAGGTTCTTTATTTTATTCACATAAAGATTATTAATATAAAGATTATGCTTTGATCGTGCAACACAAAATGAGATCATACATGTTTTGAGCTGATTTTTCAAAGCTGTCATTTCAATAAGCAAAATTGAATTGCTGTCCAAGGGACCCTGAGTTTTGTTTAATAGAATATACCAAAGAAGCACAACTCTATGCAAGAGAAGGAGGTGCCATGGTGAAGTCAATATTGTGCTTGCATGCTTGTTTAGCTTTTCAATACACATTCTTATATGAGACAAAAGTAGGGTCCCCAGACACACCTGCCTGGTTTAGCCTGGAAGGACAGGGTTTATATTACAGGCACTCTGAAAACTATTTTAGGTTTTAAGACTTTTAAGACTTTTAGCAAAATTTAACAATTTCTAAGACTTGAGTGTTATGATGGGTTTGAGACTGCATAGGAGGCTCCTGTAGGTACAGAGACTGCCCTTGGTTGTAATTCTTTCTGAGCTTTGTAAGACAGCTAGGCTGTTCTTCTCTGCATCATTCCCCCTTGTTGGAAGCTGGATGTTGCATTGTAGAAGTGCCAGTGGAAGGGACAGTTGACTTCTTTTTCTCTAAATTTCTCAGATGTAGTCTTTGCATCTGGCATATTTCTTGAGGAACTGCTTCCCAGGGAAGGCGTTTAAGCTTAGCGTGTGTTAGTGCACGGGAAGCACAACACATAGGCTCTACCTTGGGCTTTTCCAATAAGTTCAGGTGACCTTGGATAAGCCGCTTAATATCTTTATGCTTTTGCTTCCTCTCCCACTCTTTGGCTTCATTGTTTAGTTGGGATGGTATCTTTTACTGAGCACAATGGAAACCTTATCTTAGATTGGTCATCAAAGTATTATCTTAATGCAAATGAAAAAGGGGATATTTTCTTTTCTTTTTACTCTTCTACAGAACATTGACCATAAAATGTGCTGGCATTTTCTTGTTTTTATTGTTACTTTTTTAGCTATTAGTCTTCCTCTTGTTAGGCTTTTCTCTTTATTATGGATCAGAAAGCATCTACTTTGAGCAAATGCCTGTGCTTCCAGTTGTTGATCAAGCTGGGGGTTGGGGGAAGAAAAATTAAAAGTTTGGGCTAGTCCGATTAATATTCAAAGATGTTTTCTTACTGAAATGAAGGGAAACAGAATTTTTCATTTTGGGTCAAATGCAGTATTTCTAATGTGTCAAAATAGTTTGTTCTGATGTATCTGGAGCTAATTGTGTTGACATTTGCAAAAATTTGTTGGTTTCCCTTTCCAAGGGAAAGTGAAGCTCTCAAAAGAGGGCCAGGAGCTACGTTCCCCTTTGTGCAAGGGCTGACTTAGCTTGAACTGAGGGCACCGCACAGGGTTTCCATTCCAGTTGGAGGGGCTGTGAAGCCAGCTCCCAGCGCTCAAATAACACATCACTGAGCAACCGGTATCCTTTATGTGCTTCAGAGCAGGAGCTTAAATTGGGATCTCCAAGATTTCTCATGTGGAGGACACATCAGTGTGAGCAGGACAACATGAGTCCTCCATGGCCAGGGAGGGACTGGGCTGTTGGGTAAAAGGGCACAGTAGTATCCAACTAGTGTTAATTTGTGGGTGGGCAGATACTTATTACAAAAGCTTGACAATTTAATGTTGTGGAAATGTCAGTGTAGTTAATTCTGGAACTGCTGGAATAAACTGTTCAGAGGTTTTTTGGGGGATTTTTTTTGGTAATCTTTTGCTGAACCTAAACGAAATAAACCCAATAGTTTGAAAATACTTTTTCTTTTGTTGCAGCCAAAGTATTCAGCAAAATTCACCTGTATATACCTGTTGTTTTGGTTATCCTGAAGTACCAGTCCTGACAAAATGAATTGTCTAAAACAATAGCTGAAAAATATTAAGTCTGGTTCTCATCTCAGAGACAAATGCCAAGTGTCTTTTCTACCAGCTATACATTTTATAAATTAATTTAGTAGTTACATGATTTAAAAATTAGACTGTCAGTTAGTATAAAGCTTTGTGATAATATAAAAAAATCCCACCTTTTTATCTCCATTGCATTTCTTTGATTGCAGTACACACAGCACAGTAGTCATTGAACAGTAACGGTCATGAACTAATTAACATTCACAAAGTAGCTGAGACTGAAGAGTTAGAAATATGGAGTGGGGATGACATTTATAGTGTTGGCTGTGAAATACTCATGGAAATCTATTTCTTTTATAAATATTAATTTGACATTGGCTTAGCATTTAATAAGTGGAATTGCTCAAGATGATAAAGATGCTTTATTACATCTGGACAGCCTTAGGAAATATTTCTGTCTGCCATTTAAAAAGTGTGAAAAGATATGAAAAGGTTTTAAGTTATGAAAAGTAAAAGAGGGTTGAATGTGAAGTTAATTGGGGTTTAGAGTATATAAAGTAGGGACAAAATCTCTATATTTATATAAATGGAGTTAAAGCCCATTCTGAATGAAAAGGGAATGCAACTTGATTTCTTCCTAAACTTGTCAAACCTCTTTAAAGACATCATCGCTCTGAGTTTGAAAATGCCAATGTGCAAAGTACAGGCTTTGTTTTACTGTAGCACACACAAAAATTTCTGAACTGAGAGACCAAAATGACCCAGAGGTGGCCTTTTGATTCCTTGACTGCTTTAAAGGCAAGTTATTTTCTAGCCTGTTGATTTTGGACTATGTTGGATGCTGCGATACTCAGTCAAAACTGCTGGTTATTTGTGTTGGTGTTAACAGTTCGCATTATAAGGTAGGCTATATAGCATGTGATAGAATTTTGTTGTTTGTATAAATCAGATGGTTGCTACCACTAATGGGCTGCTGAAAGAGGACCTAAGAGTATTTAAGAAATGTTAAGCTGAGTTACTTGTGTGCCTTTAATCATTCTTGTGTGCAAAATAATCCCAATACATGAGTTGTGCAAGCATAAATTTTGTAGGCTATAAAAACGATAAAAACAAGAAAGAACATTAAGGGCAGAATAATAGCATTTAATGTTCTTACCATATTTTCAATACCCATGGCGTTCCAGAAATGTTGATCTTTGTAAGCTCAAGGGAGATGGCTTGAAGTAATGCCTTCCCCATTTTAGAAGGAGGAGACATTTTGACTACCATTCTGTCCTACCTGATGGGTCCTTTTTTCTGTGCAGCAAAACAAAATAGTTTCCGTGTGAGCTTCCCTTGGTGGCTTATCTGCGTGTGTGGCTTCCCGTCCTGTTCCAGCAGAATCAGAGGTGTCATTTCAGAGGTTTTGTTTGCACTGTTGAGAAGTGAAAGCCTGATCTGAGGTGAAATCTTGGTCTGTACTTGCAGTCTCTCTATAAACTTTAAAGATGTCCCTTCATCTTTGTTTCCTTGTTGAGTGGACCTACAGGTTTCCTGAAAAAGGAATATTTGCAGAGAAGAGGAATGCTTCCAGAATTGTTCTTCATTCTTTGTTTTCTTTTGTTCCTTTTTCTTGCCACATTATTTTATGGTATTCTCCAGGTCATAGGTTTGTTGTCATAGTGATGATACTAATCTTTGTAAAATAATAAAATGATTTAATTTTTTGACAGCAGGAAGAGAAAGTAGATCAAGTTGTTGATATGCAATATCATAGGCATTCTTGGCAGGAAACTTGTACAGATGAGAGGTCTGCTAACAAAAACCAGACTTTTATCTTCATGGGGAGATTTTAATCAAGTTTTAGATTAATAAAGGTTAAGACTGTTTAAAGCTGTTGTTTACTTGCCTATTCTAAAACCATGCCTCCTTTTTAAAGGCACATAGTACTACATTTCTTTTAAAAAAACCCAAACAAAAAAACCCCCTAAAAATTGGAAGATTAAAAAAAATATGTTCCTGCAGTGTTCCTTGGTAACTATTTTGGTATGACACTTTAATTATAGCCCAAAGGCCTTAACATCATTTTAAACTCGGTACCTATACACAGTAGAGGATCGTCTTTACTCTCAAGAGCTTGCCGTCAGAGACAGACAAAGCAAGTGTCTGAAGTGAGCATGAGGACTGGGGTCACTTCAGCTGAACCTGGACACTCAAAGCTGCCGGTACTGGCTTGTATTGTCACTTCCTACTGGTGCAAGATACAGTTGATCCTGTTGTTATAGATACAGCAGTTTAAACTTGTGTTCATATGAGCAATCTGTTCACTGTACAAGGCAGGCAAAGCTGGCTCAAACAGGAGGTAATTTTGTCTGAGAACTCACAGCTTTCTTGTTGTGCTTTAGTTGTATAGATTTTTATTTTTTTTTTTTAATTCCCCCTGGACTTTAACCTCTTGTTCAGTTTCTTCTCGCTGGGCTCATACTTCAGGTCAAAGACATTTAAGAAGAGATTTTATTGAAAGTCCCCACTTTATCTAAATCTTGTGAGAATACGCAACAGCTGCAGATCACTCCTTGAGAAACATCCTTCCAGCTATCCTAGGACGCTTCTAGTACAGTGGGAATGCCTGGAGGGCTGTTCTACGAAGAAAGTCCTTTTTAGCCTTTGAATTTATAACCCCTTTTTGCTTCTGACATATAACAGCTGGAAAAAGTTGGTTTTCTGTAACACCTTGGGGGAGGTTCCTCTAAAAAGGTAAGAAATATGATGATAGAAACCTCACTGTGAGGTCACTATCACCATTGAAGGCAGCTAATAAATTAGGCCTGAACACTCTCCTTACTTGGTTTACCTTGAAACAAAACTAATGTGACTCATCTCCACAAACATCACCTTGCAGGAAAACATACCTATCAGTGAAGAGCAGTGGTTGGTTCCTCTTCAACCACAGAGCCCTGGGTGCACTGTACTCCAGCACCCAGGTCATTGCACTGATTTCCTCCTGAAAGTATTTAACCAGTGAGTCCCAGTTGCTGCATTGCCCCTCTCCCCCTGAGGATAGTGTTTATTGTTACTAATGTGGGAGAAGGGATTAGATGGTAGACTAGATAAGATGATAGACTTCATTTTTAAATGAAGTCTAATAATACTATTTGTTTTTTCCACTTAAGAGAGGAAAAGAAATTTCAGAATAAGCTGAGTTGTATTTTGAGAAACAACATGTGTTCCTCTCAGCTATGAAACATAGTTGGCTGGTATCCTGTGCTGTTAGTGCTAATGATCTCTGAGAACACTGAAGAGCAATAGTTACTGCAGGATCAGAAGTCCCAGCAATGCATAGTTTTGTCAACGACTGATTGTTATAACAAGCATCTTTGTAGGAATATGAGCAGACTATACTCCACAATGCTTGTTTATTGTATTTCTTTATCACATGCTTTGAATGAATGCTGAACTTAATACAATTTTGGTTAGCATATTGTGGTGGGTTTTTTTGGTTTGTTTTACTTCCACTTCTACTGCCACTGAAATCTGGATTCAGATATATTTTAGTTTTGCTATTTAGATAACTTATTTCCTCTCAGAACATCATCTTAGCATGAAAATGAAAGTAGAAGCTATTTAGAGTTAAATGTGGATAAACTGTATTGCTAAGTTTGATCATATGCTTTTGAAAATGTAAGAATTGTCAACTATTCCTTCTTTTCTTAAGATTGCTATTCAGATGTTAATGTGCTACCATGAATTTGAAAGTGAGAGAAAATATTCATATCCCTCTCAGATTTTCTGAAAGTACTAAATGGAACTGATAGTTTCCTTTTGTTTTGCTGGATCATGGACAGGAGGTGGCAACAGGTGAGTAATTCCTTGTTTTGACAAGGTATAAAAATAACCACAACTACTGCTTCTTCTGGTTTGAATACACTGTTAAATGACGTTTATATGTATTGTCCTTTTCATGGTCTACTTAAGATACGCATGACTGAATTATTTACAAGAGGAAAACCCTAGGGACAATGTGGCTCAGAAGAGGGCCTTTTATCTCTAGGTTGAAAGTTCAAATTCAACCCAATTTGGAAGGCTGTTTTAGCATATGGTAAACTGGATAGTTAATGCTGTCATGCAGCTAAAGCCTAGACTTCCAGCAGGGTTCCCAGGCATCCAAGAGAGAGTTGAGGATGACTGGGGTGCTGAACACTTTGCTACGTCTTTTACCTGGAGTATATTGCCTTGGAAATGAGACTTGGGCAGTATTTTGAACAATTCCTATTGATGTAGCAGTGTGTCTTGATTATCATTCCAGTCGGATCTCAGCAGCTGAAGAAGGGAAAGAGAGGCTCCAACCATCATCACGTTCATCCGAGCCTTGTTTTGACAGAGTAGCAAAATGCTATTTTGTCTATAACTGAAGGTGGGGTTTACCTTCCCAGTTGTACTGCTCTACTTTCCAGCCTGCAGGTATAATTTTAAGTTTTAAAAGTATTTCTCAAGCACAGTCTGAATATGAAACCTCCTTTTAAGGGCCTCCCTCTTCAGATAACTTGGCAGAATACTGTGTCCTTGCATGATGCTTTTAGGTTTTTTCCCATATAGGGCTTTTGTGTGTGTGTGTTAGTCACACTTACACTCTTTTTTTTGGCCAGTTTTATATAAATTTTTGTTGAGGCATGGAGTATATTGAGAGGTGGCAGAAAGTGACTGTTTAGTATTAATCTCCTGGTTAATAATTAAAATAACAGGGAGAGACAGTTGAAATAAATACTTACTTTTCTTCCAATTATGACTAGATAAAACTTTCAGCAGTATCAAACAGTAGAGAAGACTACTGCATTCAGACCTTAGCCACTCATCAAGAAAAGCCTTGTTGTTACTCAGACTGATTTGCCATCTGCTAGGTGTTCATGTAAGAGAGCCATAAAAAAAATTGGCAATACACTTGTAATTACAGAGTTAGGTCTCTTTTTTCCCTTTTTGTTGCACATTAGCTCCTTCAAAATAAAAGCTAGTTTTGCTAGGGTGCTAGTCTGGAAGTCTTGTGCCGCTTCACTATCAGTTTGAAATGCAGTAATGGATTAATTAAATTCTTTGGATTTTATAGTCCATAAAATGCATACTTGTTTCCATTCATGAATGCTTTATGAATGTGACGCTATGTGTGTTAATGGGTTCACACCATTGTATATCTTGTTAAAATCAGGTATGCTAGGATTTGCTATGTTAGGACAACTACCTTAAGATTAAGACCGAAAAAAATCAATAATTTCATTTAAAAAAAAAAAGGCAAATACATTATAATTATATTTAAATTGAACTTAATGTGAAATGCCAGATTATGATAGAAGGTGATTTCTTCATTCTTCTTGTTCTGCTTTTATAGAAAGCAGGCAAGAAAGTGTGCTAAAACATTCACTCAGCATTTTAAACAAAACCCAACCAAACACCCCCCACACTCTCCAAACCAACAAAAACCCCCAAACCTTTTGAAGACTGTCTGGAGACAACTGGTGTTTGTGGGAGGGGGCCAGAGAAGAGGGAAGCAGTTGGTAGCACATCTAGGATGACCCCTGTCTTGAACATGGAATGAAAATGTTAGTCTTGACATCTTGGGCATATTCAAAATAAGATTAGTGGAGAAAAAGAAGTGGCTTGAGCCATGCATGCAGTTTGTAGGCTTGTCTGATAGAAAATTGCATGTACTTGTTAAAATAACAGAGAACCAAGAAGTCAGAGATTTACACAGATCAAAAGGCCTGCTAAGTAGAAAGGCTCTATGGCTTTTCTTATTGTAGAGCTGAAAATGGTAGTGTTGAGATAAAAGGAGTTTACCTACTGCTGATTTTGCAATGGAAAGTTTATTGACTTTTCCCAGACATCAAATAACTGTTCACTTGCTTTTTAATTTATTGCCACGCTGATGAGCCAAAGGGGCTGCTATCTCTCAATGCAGAGCCCACTCAAGCTGTGCGAGTGCCCAGCAGTGCTGGGCTCAGTCAGCAGCCTCACCCAGCCTGAGTCGAAGCCTGATTATTCAGAAGACAGCAGTGGGCCTGGGCTGCTGCAATGTATGGACTGCTCCAGGAAAGGCAGTTGACTCTGGGAGAGGGTTCAGGTTGTCAGTGAAACTCCAGACTCAAAGGGGTTGGCATTTGTCTTTGCCATGTGTAAGAACTTTGAGAGCAAGCTTGGGATGGCAGATTTGGTGAGCTGCAAGCATATTCTAGAGAAAACTAAGGCATCATTGGCCTTGGTGGAGGTTTGAGCACTGACGGTAGAAGCAAACTCTGCTATGGAGAAAGAAAACTTTTTCTAAGATCAGTAAACCCTTGGATGCTTTTGCTGTTTAAATATTTTTGTGGTTTGCAATACCAGTAGATGAGTAATACTTCTGGTTTTTTTAGGAAGATAACTCATCAGCACCCCTTAGATAAGTCTATCTTTGCAAAAAATCATATTAGAAAGATATTGTTTTTAAGAATTCCTTTACCCATTTGAAAGGCTGCAAGTGGGAGACCAAGGCAGTCAAGCCTACTTTGCAGGATGAGAGCCATTTTTTTGCTGCTACAGCTGTCTGGTCCTATGAGCTACCTGTTTTGGTGAAGGTACATGCCATACTGACACTGTTCCAGTGCTTTGAAACTAGTATAAACCATGTCTAGAAGAGGGCTTTAGACCGAGCAGAAATGTTGCAAGTAATCCTACTGCTGCACTTTATCTGCAAAATTCTGTGGGACTGGCCCTGTTGGTTCTGGGAGAAGATAAAACTGAGAAATTTCTCAGAAATGTGTGTGCTCACTTGTGTATACAGAGACCTGCACCAAATGGTTTTTCCCATGTTTGGTGATGGAGTTTCTGCCAGACCATTTGGCACACATTTAATTGGGGATTAGAAGAGAAAGGAAGTATCCTTGAAAAAACTTAAGCAGTTAGAAACACTTTGAAGTTACATTGCTGTTGCTTTCTTCTTTGATCTGCAGATGTACCAGTCATTTTTATTCCCATGCATGCAATTATTAATTGCTTTTATATTTAATGTTTTAAGGGGGAGCACTATTTTACCTTTAATCAGCAATAAAAGTGCTGTGATCCCATTGGTTCACTCTGGAGCAATAGAACTTATCAGGTAATAAGATAATGAATGAGCTTTAGGTTTTTCCTAGAGAATTGTGGCCCTGTAGCTGTCACTTGTAACAGTGAATCCTCAGTTTACATCCTGTTCCTTCTCCAAGGTTTTAACCTTAAGATCGTACATTACAGTACCTCAGTGTAAAATACTACAATTTGTATTTATTTTGTCTATGGCAGGGACTTTCCCACAGTTAGAGAAGAGAGCTATGGAAATATCCAGATTCCCCACATATGGTTAAAAAGAAGGGGGTGGGGGAAGTTGTTATTCATGCATCTTGTTATGGTGGTTTGTTTCCTGGATCCACCATAAGCCACACTTGCAGCATAATTCTTAAATATTTGCAATGTAAAAGGATTTACACAAACAGTTTAGCACAAAGATACAGTTTTATAAACGGTTCCAGCAAGCAGACCACCAAAGTGAAATCTAATTATTGTTTCAATCTGAGCACTAAGTGTGTTTTGTAGAAATCAGCCTAGCTCAGAGAAGGAAATGGACCTGCCATCCAACCCGGTAAAATTCTCAAGAGGCTGATTTTTTTGTGAGTCTCCCCCGCTGTCACCCAGACTGCTGACTCTAAGAAATACTGACAGATACAAATACAGAGTGCCCTTCATGCTACTTGGGACGGGCTATGGACTTGAGAAATATTGCTGTAGGGATTACATATAGGTTACACTTTCAAATTTACCAGCTTGAGGGCTACAACATCATTTTTGTAACTAAAAAGTGAGATTTTTTTTTTTTTTAATCTTCACATCACTTTATGAGCTGTGCTTAAATTTGGTCCTCCTACTCTCAATTTATAGTTCTTTGATGTGATTTCTCTCCTATTTGGAATAAAATTGAAATGGTCTAAGAATATTTTCAGTAAGATTTTTTTGTACAAGCAATGCAGTTCACTTTATAGGTGGTGTTTAAAAGCCAGTAAATAGTACTGGCTTTTCTTTGCAACAGCAAAATGCAGCAGTCGAGGCTGTTTGCCCTGAATTATAACACAGACTGCGGGACTTGATAAGAAGGCACTGTGTGGGAGCAAGATAAAATTACATCCTTGGGATTATACTAAAAATACATTTGTGAAAACAGTGTTTTCATGGCACGGTTTGATTTAACCTGTCCTTGAAGACATCACACCTCTTTTTGCCTGGTACTGTTTTATCTTGCTTCACAGATGGCACATGGGGAAAATAAAGCACAGTGATAACGGTCAGTGTTCGGTGTATCAGAAGCTTTGCAAGCAGTAGTTGCACGCTGTATTTATAGCCTCAGGCACCACGTGATTTTTATACTTATCCCTGCTTGTCAGACCAGGATTCCCACTGGGTATAAGGGCTTGTTTGGGCTTCTCTCTTAGGAGCAATAGAGGAAATGATGTCTGTGTTTCGAAGAACCTTGCTGGAATATTGCCTCTATACCTGTATTCTAGAAATGACAGTTGGCTCAAAGTTAAAATAATGTTATGAAAACAAATAGGCACAGGAGCACTCCAAAATAAACATAGCTTTGTTTTCAATTAAAAAAAAAAGAAAGTTAATTAGAATATTTGCTGCTTGCAGCTTGATGTATTAAAATCAGTATGAAGTAAGAAAATTTGACTCCTTTTTGTCAAGGTGCAAAGATTGTTTTTTTCTTTTGTAATAGCCATTATGCTTGGGCTATGGCGTCTCCCTAGGAGACCTAAATCTCTCCCAGGATCTTGGGGTTTGTGTGAATTTTCTTACAAACATTGAACCATAACCTAGTATCCATCTAGTCTGGGAGAGGGAGGAGAAATCTACATGTCTCACTCTGGCTTTACATCTTTGGAACATCTTGTATATCCAGATTACATTGTTTTTCTTCGTTATGTGAGAAACACTGACTCACATCTTAGAATTTAAAGAGAACAAAGTCACCGAAGCAAAGATTAAAAAAAAATAATTTATTAATACGAAACAGCGCTGAATCGGGTGCACCAAAAATAGATGCACGATGATCTTTTATCTTTCAGGTATTTTATACCTTTATCCCGGCCGCTTGAGTTTCTGTCTCCCTTCTCATTGGCTGAGAAGTTGGAGCTCACATTCTTCCCGACCGCTTGACCTATTACAGGTTTATTTTGTACTTTTTCCCATATAAGGCACACATACACCTATTCTACAAAATCATTATCCTAAACACGCCCTTGATTAGTTGATTATGCTACATGTTATTTCAGAGTCTTTGCTACCATCTACTTGGCAGATTTACCAGACTGGTTTCTTTGGCCTTATTGATACACCCCTACCCTTTGGGTTTTTGTGTTGAAGGCCATGTTCCAGTTTGTTTCTCTTCACCTAGATAACGCTCTGTGAACAAGGATCTTTTGACAGACCAAGGGCATTTCTGGGGATTAATTGGATACAATTTATTAGACTCTACTGTTACTAAGGCTTCGTTGTTAGTACTATCACACTAACAATGATACATCAATAAGCTGAAGCAAAACTTAGCTTATTTCCCACAGTTAGAAATGAATAATCTCTTTTTTTTTTTTTTTTTTTTTAAATTAAGTGCGTGCCCCAATTCAGCTCAGTTGAGCTCTATACTCTTAGTATAGAGAAGAATTCAGTCCCCTAAATGTGGTTTGTTGTTGCAGTCAGAACCCGAAAGCAGGGAAAAGGCACCAAAAGTTTGTGTTTCCAAGTGTGTTCTGGAGTGAGTTTGTGATGAAGATGCTGCTGCTTCTGGCTTCTGGCTGTACTGTCATTGCATTTTTGTCTCTTCTGAGTTTCATGTAAATTTCACGATGCCATGAGCTGAAGAACTAGAGGCACATAATGTTTTACTGCAAAGCTCTCTTTTCTTAGGATAAAATTGGGTAGATAGCATTATGTGATGCTGCATAGACTTCAGATGGTCATGTCAGATGGACAGTGTGCATTTTAACTAGTAAGACTGAACACATCACAACTTGTGCTTGGATTATGTGATCTTCTAAATGTTCAGAGCTAATAAAAGTATTTTATGGACAGCAAAACTATCTTAAGATAACTAAAAAAATTATGCTTGGTCTGTGACATGAAAGAGATGTTAATATTAAACTACATCTTGTACACAGACATTTGTAATAGAAATGGACCCAGGGTCTAGCAAGTGTTCAGAGGAGGTGTTGTATGGTAGTTGTGATAGTGACCAGCCAGTTCGACTTCCAAGAAATACTGCTGATGGTAAGACAGGTGTACAAAGAGTCCTGTGTATACATCATGCTTCTGTAGGGCTCCTGAGTCACCCACCCTGTGCGTGATAAAGACTAGGTCTGGCACTAAATGAGTGTATAGTCTGAGTGTCTCTCAATTTGTAGAAGGGAACAGAGGTCTGATCTGCATTCAAGGAAGGCTTCCCATGGCTTCATCTGGCTTTAGCTCAAAGCAGTGAGGTCAGAGGGAGACACAACTGTGTTAATAAGAAAGTGAGATCTGGTGGTACGTCTCTTTTTCAGTTTGATTTTTGAGTTACTCCCTGTCCCTATTCATCCTCCTTCTATCTCTGCCAGAAACCATGAAACAGAGTTGGTCTTCTATGAAATGAAAATTAAAGATTAGAGAGATTAGTAGGCAACAATTATCCAAAGCCTTTATATGAGAGCCATAATAAAATTGAAAAAGTCTTTTATGTAATGTTCTGCATCCACTGAAGTTATTCATTTAAATAAGAAAATATCATATTACTGTCAGCATTTGTTGTGCATGGTGAGATGCTGTGAATTTGGAGGAGTTCAAACGGGTTAAGTCTGTGACGAGGAGCTCCCAGGGCTATATAATTCATGAGAACTACATGGAATAGGTTTCTAAATGTCGTCCCAGAGAGAGTGGAGTACATATTAATTAGGTGGAGATGGAAGCAGACCTTTCAAACTTCTCTTTTTATCACTGAGCTATGTTATTTTATTTTCCCCTAAACAATAGTTGTCTTACCTGCTGTGGCAAGAAGGGCTAGAGCCAGGGGCTGGTGGAAATAAGGAGCGAATGGCCTGAAGCTGCTCAGGTGAATGAGTGCTTCTTGGGCCTGACCGTTTAAAAACGTTGTAAGCATTTTTCAGTAAATAAACTATCAAAGCAGCATCCATTTAGGATAAACTATTCAAGAAGCGAGTCTTTCTGGCTTCAGTGCCTCCAGGGTAGCCTGGGCCACGAGCTGTGATGGCAGTAGCCCTGTGGGACGAAGGGGGCTGAGGGGTTGGCAGCAGGCAGAGCTGAGCAGAGGAGGGAGCTGGAGAGAAAGAGGCAGATCAGGAGCTACCTCCAGCTTTCCCAGAAGGACAGAACAAATTTGGGGTGAAGGGTGAACCACCTTCTTGTTGCTGCCGCCTCCTCCCTGCTTTTTCTCTTTGCTGCTCTAGGTGAACGAGTAACTCTTTGCTTAGACTGAAGACCAGGTTCCAGCCAGGGTAACACATGGACCACAGGCACCTGGTCCACGGATTACTTCTAAGGGATTTGTCAAAGGTGGAGTTCTCTAGTGACTTAAACATGCTTCAGAGCATTTCACATTACCACTAGAAAATATATAGGAGTCTAGAAGTTGAAAAAAGTTTGAAAACTGTTATTTATACAAAGCTGTTTTGTGTGGTGCTTTTCTATTGGCATCTGGAAAGTTCCCTTTTCTGCTTCAGTGAGACCTGTGCCTGCGGGAGAGGGGTGCATATGCCACTTCTACGTGCTCCCTGCTACTTATTTGTCTGAACAAATCTGTTCCTCTTGCCGAGGGGCTGAGTGGGCCACATGCCAAGATGCAATCAGGTTTTGCTTCACTGGAATAAAAGATCACTCTTGACTCAGCATTGTTATTTCTGATGTTGTGCTTGCTTTCTCCCCCAGCTCATACCCTCCCAGGCATCAGGTTTGCGCTCTGAGCAATGTGATAGATCGTATTTAGACTTAATTTCTGTGCTACTTAATTAAACATTTAAGATGTTTTGGAATGCCTATGTCAACCATTAAGTTTTTCCATGGGCTGAGAATGACTGGATTGTGGATGTGGTTGTCGCTGCTGGCACTGCCTTTACTTCCCTGCAGAATGTGTCAGGTCATTCAAATACTTCAGTAAATGTCAAAAAGAGGCCTGAACTTTAATTCCTGTTAGATTTTGCCTCCCACATTCCATACCTTTTGGGATTCCAGTTTTGCTAGAAGAGATAATTATTTAGAAACTACCTTTATTCATACCAGGTAGCAGCAGGTGAAGTCAGAATGAAGCTGTGCTCAGAACTCTGCCCTGATTCTCCTGAGTCAGATCCTGCTGCTCATGTTGGAGGTAGCGCCTGACTCCTCATGCTGGCAGGTGGAAATCACCCAGGACCTGTTAGGTGGTGCAGTGTTTCTGAGAAACAGCTTGTTTGTCTGGGATCCTACCTTAAATTTTTGAAATATCCTCTCATCACCCTAAATAATCTTACCCAGTCCCAGGGTGAAGTTGAATTTCCCTCAGCGCCTTCTCTGCACTGTAACAAGCAAAAACAGGAGTTTTGTCTTTTGTTTGTTGTTGGTTTTGGTGGTTGTTTTGGGGTTTTTTGTTGGTTTTTTTAATGGGTTTTTGTTTTTGTTTTGTTTGGTTGGGGTTTGTTTTTTGGTTTTGGGGGCAGTGGAGGTGGAGAAGAGGAGCCTTTTCAGAGAAGGCTCAAAGTTAATTTAAGTGGTTAGTTTATGGTACAGCTTGCAGCTTTTACTTTCTACTTATTTGTCTGTCTTCCTCATCCCCTTGCCAGTTTGGTTGTCTTGATTTTGCAGTTTCAAAGTACAGTAAACTAGAACGATCCCATTCAATGTTTACTTGGTTATAACAACAGTTTGTCTTTCATTCTCAAATCCCCATTGTACCATAATATGCAACAGAGTGTCTGCAGAAGAATTAATCATGACAAAAAGGAGACAAAACCAAAAGCCCTGGAGTACACAATAAGCTTAATCAATCCATGGTGTGGTTTCTCTTTGATGATTTTTTTTTTCTAGGTTTATTTCCTCTTTCCTTTTCTTGTTATGATTTGACAGAAGATGCTAGGATGGGAAGGATCCAATTTTGACAGGTCTATTTAATAGCCTCCTCTGAGTTGTTGCCAAGGAAGTTGTAAATAGAGTGTGGCCAGCACTTGTGGTATGCTTTACACAAACACAGTACCAACCATTTCTTTGTTAGCATAATAGCCCTTGGTTTTCAGAGGTCTGTCTCTTTCCCTGGTGTTGCTGATTTCATTACACAGGCTGCATTAAAACCTTTTTTTTGTTTAGAAATATCTTGAGGGTTTAAAATGTTCTTGTATAGTAATTCTACTATACATCTTCATTATAATGCATCTCTGACACCAGTTTGTCTAGATTTGACTATGGAAGCAATCAAAACCCCATATTTCTTCTTAAGACCCACCGTAGTCTAGTTTAAACACAGTACATAACAATTTGCCATTTCACTGAATTAGATGCAATCATGTAGGTGAAGCTGTTTCTCTTGTGTGTGTTTTCCACAGCCCTCTGGATTTTTTTCTTAGAAAATCTGCCTCATTGTTCATTTGCAATTGCAAATAGCTCCACTGCAATAGCACCCAGAGGTGCTTTAATATTACCAATAGCAAGAACTTATTAAAAGATGACCATAAATCAGTAGGTCTCCAGAGTAGTTTTAGTGGTTTGGTTGTATTCCAGCTGAAATTAAAATCACAGTATTGCCATTAAGTTTATTAAGAAAGTATGTGGAGATGAAAAAAAATGAATTCATAAAATGTAGCCAAGAGATGAGAAACTGCTATTATTAAAACATAAATGCTTTGCTTCTTACATTGGTAAGTAATTATTCCCCCCCAAAAAAAGAAGTGCCAGAGGCTTCCACTAATGCATGAGGGACTTCCCTAACATTGATTTTTACAAGAAGATACTCAGCTCCTGCAGTAAAGAGTGACTGTAGAAAAAAGGAGAAAAATGGTAATGCAGGTTGTATTGTGTGACACATGGATTGTAAGCATTTATGGGTATAATATAAGAGGCATGGCTGCTGACAGCACTCTGCTTCAACCAAAGTCTCAGGTGCGTGTGCTGCTGGGCTGGCCTGGACGAATAAATTTCCTTATGAAACTATTAGCATTTTGAGGTGGAGGTTCTCAGCTGCTTGGTTCACTGGACTTGTAATTATTTAGAGCACGCAAGAGTCTGGTTGGGATTTCTTTCCATGCTAAAAGAAGTGAGGAATAGTGATGGTGGCAGACACAAGATAATGTTCAGCAGCAGGTGCTGAACACAGGTCATGGAGATCTGAGCCCTTTAAAGGGAGCAGATCTGGGCACTCTCCTTGAAGGTCTAAGCCAAGACAGCTGTGTGCTGAGCAGCATGGAAACCCAGGCATCATATTCTCCCTGGTGCTCGCTTGTGTTGGCAGAGCTACTCAGAGTGATGGGTGCTGCTGGTGTGGGCTGAGATTCACAACAGTGGTAAATGAGGAAGTCTGGAAAAGCACAGCAGAAATGACTGTGGGGGATTTAATGTTTTCTGGGTGATGGTGTTATGAAGAATTCATCTGCTTGTACTTGGGTAGAGCTCACTTTAGTAATGCAAGTGCCTCATGAGGAGGGCAGGGAAATCCAAATTGTTTGAATACTACCATCCCTTGGGTTATATCATTGAGAAGGTGTTATTGCTGTACAGGACTTCTGGAAAAGTCACTTGGTCTGGAGGTGAGGTGACCTACTGGTGGAGATAGCAAGAGAAATGTTCTAAGTCTAGAATGATGATCTCCACATGTGATGCTTGATCTCTGTTGGAAGGAAATTCAGACATCTGGAGTGGGAGGAAGCTGTTGTGTACCTTCTCCAGGTCCTCAGTCTGGCTGAGATTTCCCACGAAGTCTCAAGCAAGCATGGAGACCTATCTTCCAGTCTGGTGCATCAGAAACGAGATGACTTGCAAACTGTAGCACACTGAGAGGAATTACAAATGTGTTTAAAGACAGAGAAAATATGAAAAATATGGCAGCATGAAACACGAGGAACGTGAATGAATAAGAAACAGTGAAATTCAGCCTACGTAATCAAGTGTATTGAATAGAAGTAAACCATAGCAGATATTTAACTGGGGCAAGACACTTGGCAAGCAATAATGGCAAAGGAGACTAAGGTGAAAGTTAAATGAGAATCTGTCTGTAGGTTATAGATCTGTTTTGTAAAGCTGTGGTGCCTGGATTTAAAATGCTGTTTTATTTCTGTGCTTTTTCAGTGCCAGAATGACATAGACTAACTGGAAAGAGTTTAGATAAGAGAGAAATAAATAATTAAAACACTGGAGGGGAGTCTGAAGGAAGAAACAAGTACAGATTAAGTCTGTCAAGTGTAGACTATGGAAAGCTATAAATCTACACCCCTTTGAGAGTACTAGCGAGGAAGGGAGTACAGCATTGCTGTTGGGTGTGTGCAAGCAGATTCTTCTGGCTGTTGGGTATGATGAAGCTCTATAGGCTTGGGTCTGCGGGGGTCTGCAGGGCTCTGCCTAAACAGGTCAGACTGCAGGAGCACGACCTCCGTGAAGCAAGAGCATGGACAATCATAAAGGCTAACAAAATGCAAAGCTCAGGGGATACCAGCTGCTGGAGAGTGAAATGAGAGTGATTCCACTGTTTAAAAGTGGTTTAGCTTAGAATTAGGCTAGAGGAAGCATGATAAAATACCAAATATTGAGAAGAATCATGTGGAGGGTATGAAGATTTAAAAAAAAGTAAAAACTTGAAACTGGGAAATGCAGGAGATGGAACTTTAGCCTCTTTTCACTCTTCTGCATGAAGACGTTTGCAATATGGCCCATAGTGCTATAAGAAACATTACTTAGTGGTGTTTCTGGTTTTGGGGTGGCTTTTTGTTTGGCTTTTTTGGTTTCTTTGGGTTTTGGTTTTTTACAAGCTGGAAAATGGACAGAGCTAGATTGAATGTACTGAGCTGCAATTTCATTACTGAAATGAGCTGTGCTCCCACAGATTGAATAGGCTTTTCCTTAGGAAAGTAATTAAGGAAAGAAGCAGCCTTGATAGAATAGCACAGTGATTTAAATCTGCTTTTAAAAACTATTACGTTGCAGTAAATCTTGATTGAAATTAGCAGCGTAAGTAATCTTGATGTTAAAACTCTTTCTGCTATGGAGACTGCATGTCTTGAGGTGGTCCAAGGTGTTTTCTCTATTTTACATAAAATTTGCCACTAGTAAGGTTTTAATTGTTTCCTGACAAAACAAAGAAAAAATCCAACTCCAGAGAAAACAAGCTTTTCTGCCAGCTCAAAGAACATGTGTTGGCTGCAACGATGCCTTTCTAGGGTAGAGCCAAGGGATCCCTGTGCTCTGCCTGGGGAATGCAACACGGTTCTGCCTGTGCCCACCCAGCCAGCGGTCTCCAGAGACTGCCTGTGGATGCCTGCCTTTCATCGAGCTGGGTTACAGCCACATCATACCCTGTTCCTGCAAGGCATGGGGCTGGCATAGGCCATAACATTGCACCCACATTGCAAAGGCACCCACAGCTTCAGGAGGAGAAAGAGGATGCAAGATCTCCTTCATGATCATCAGATGACCAGTGGTGTTTTGTTGTATGCACGGTTGATGCTACCCTGATCTTACTATCTGATTGTAAAGAGAAATAAAACCAGTGCACTAATCTTTGGTCTGGTAATGCTGTGCCTTGAGGGCTTGAGTAATGCTGCCTCACCTGTAGACTCCTGTGATCCGTGCTCTGCTCCCCAGAAGGATATGTGGACCTCAGAAAACTCACCCCTCGCCTGCAGTTGAGGTTAAGACAATGAGATGCTTTAGTGATTGAAAAACATATTTTAGAATAGTTGCAGTCCTAAGCTGGAACTGAGCGGGTAAAAGCAGGGCTTGAAGTGTGTTTTCCTACCAAAAGCACTGATCCTGGGCTGAGCTACCATTCAAGGTAAGATTGCCACAGCCCCTGCATTGTATGTAGAATTAAGATTTAATACTGTATATTTACCAATTCAACTAAAAGTAATGCAATCCACCACTACCTGGCCTTCCCTGGGTACTTCACTGGATGGGTGGAAGAAGGAGCAGAATTACTGACTTCAGTCAATCATCTGTCCCTTTGAGGCTGTGAAAGAGATGCTGGTTATTCCAGTCTTGTGGGAATCTGACCTATACAAACTGAAGTAGTGTTACCACTAAAAATATGTCCTAGGGTAACAGCATTGTCAGGATTAATCTGGGGACAGTGTGAATGGGATCTTTAAAACACCCACCTTCCTGGAAAGGTTTCCAGTTAATGTCACAACCTGAAATGCCTCCTCTTCAGATTATAAAAATAGTCTGTGCTGAGAATGCTGTATTTTTTAAAATGCCTTCATCCCCTGGGCACAGTTGTGTGTGTTGAGCATCTGAAGGGTGATTGGTGGGAAACCACCTCTAGGTAACTCATGGATGTCTTTTATGTCTGTGATAAGTACAGTGAATGAGTGACATGTTAAGAGTGGGGCGAAGGGCACCTTGAGGACAGTGGGACACAGCTGCTGTAAATCTCAAGCACCTCAACATATTTGTGGAAAGACCGGAAAAATCTTAAGGCGGTATTTGCTGCCACCATCTAGTGATTCACAAGAAAGCCAGAAGTTCTGAGTTAGGTTCGATTGGGTTCTCATGGGTTATAAACCAACACAACTCTTGTCTGTAACACAACGTGCAGATCCAGTAGTCAACAAAGTTCATTAGAGTATTACTTGTCCTTTATGCGTAAAGGAGAACTTAGTTGGCCTTTTCTGAAAGTAGTTTGTTTTTCTGACTGCCAGAGCTAACACTTCTTCAGTTTTCTTTGCTTATTTTGAAATAACAGTTGCAGTAATGATTACGTACGTAGAGATTCAACAACCAGGAGCCTGCAGAACTGTGTATTGTTTATGCTGATAAATGATGCATCATTAATGGCTTGGGTTAAAAGAGTTTGTTGCTAGTTACCATTGTTTTGGGTTGGGTTTTTTTACCCTCCACTTATTTCTCTCTAAGAGAAATAGCACATGCATGCTATACAGGAGGTACTCCTGCTGGCTTTTTTCATGCATTTTATTCACATTCCTCAAAAATGGAGCAGTTACATGACCTCAGGATGTTGTTTCACCCTGAAAGATTCTGCTGAGACTTCCAAATGTGTTGCTATTTGGCAAGCTCTAACTTGTTTAGTGGGTGTAAAAGGCTCAAACTGATGAAACTGCCGAGAATAAACTCAAGATCTTGAACATTTTTGTTTACTATAACTTTCCGTGTTAGGATCAGCTTTGTTCAATTTGGTTTCCTGCATATTGCCAAGGAGAAATCTAGGGACTGTATGAAATGTGTATTTGGAGGGTGCGTGTTACAGAAAGGGTAGGTATTTATAACAGATGTGAGTATTTCAGGGCATAAGAAGATTAGTGTGCTTTTCATTTAAATACTTTCTTCAGTGGAAGAAACGTAGCAAAGGAGGATAATGTTGGCAGGGACCAGAAGTGAACAGGATTGTATCACATCGAAATTATACCAAATCTGGATTGGCTGCCTAAACAAATATCTGCAATGAAAAAAAATCTGTGCTGTTGAAATAGACTTGTGCTCGGGCCTTTTTTTTTTTATTTGCAAGGTGATTGAGTGAAAGGAGGAAGAAATGGTTTATGTTCTCTATTTTACAGTTACTTTTACTGTTATTGGAAAGTGCAGGAAAAAAATCTTCAATGCAAAAGCTTAGGAATTTTGCCTAAAGCAAGTCCCACAGAAAATATTCCATCTGTGTAGAGGCACAGACATAGGTACTCATACCTTGATCCAATAAACTAAGCATATGCACAGTTTAAAAATAGTTGTAGAGTGTTTTAAAATTATGTGTATGCTGAAGGAATCTGCTGGACTGGAGATTTCTGCAAACACAGAGTATTAAAGGAGGCCACATGAAGTGCAGCCCAGCCACTGCTCTGCATTTGTACAGGGGGAACCACAATCAAAATCCTTTCATATGAGGGTACAGATCCCCCAAAAGTCTGAAGAAAAGTCTCTCTAGTAAGAACAAGTTTGCCATGGTATTTGCAGGATCCAAGTACATTGCACACTGTCAAGGCTCTTCACTGTGGCTAAATGCTCTGGAGCTGTTGGAGGCAGCCAGAACAACTCCAAGGTTTGTTCAAGGATTAGCCCTTCCCATCCTTCAGGTAAAGCTGTTAGCATTAAAACTCACAGCAAAATCTATTGCTTGCAGTGCCATGTTGGAAAGGATAATTTATTAGCACTTATTATTATTCTTTAATAAAGGGAATTTGCTAGTTCATATTTTGAATTTTAATAATTCAAATGATGCTTGTTGCTGAGATGTTTCTTATGATGTAGGTTTGTTTTAATTAGTGGTAGCAAGTCAGAGCTCAGTGGCCTGAAGGCAGGAGCACTTACCTCATTTATTTGTTGTTTTGAAAATGTCAAGCAGAAATGATGGCTGTTTAACTTCATGAATGATACTTTTTCTTCCTTCCTGAAGCAATAAAATTTTCTAGTTGTAGGAATTCATAGAGGTGCATTTGATTTCCTTTGAGTCCCTTTAAAAGAGAAAAGTTACCCGAATTTTTTATATAGGCAGTTCTTCTTTTATGATGTTTATAACTTTTTAAAAAGTGTAATATTCAAGTTATCATTATGTGGCTAGTGGGAAATGAATAGTGATGTATTATTAAAAGAAGCTTAAATGTTACTTTCTAGGTGAATGTATAATTAGTTAACTGCAAGCCATTCCTTTATTTACTTACTGCTGGAAAATGTAATAAAGATGCTCATTACCACTCTGAGACTTCAAAAAGATCCAAGTGACTAAAATTTAGGTCTCCGGAGTGGTTTACATAGATGCTCTTCTTTTGTTGAGCCTTGAGAAAGGCTATGCAGGAAGTAGTAAAGCTGTTTTCCAAGTATTAGAGCTTAGAACGTGGTCAGATAGCTCTTTCCACAAGATGGCTATGAAATACGAAATACGAATACAGTCACATAAAGGATCAGTACTAAATAAATAGTCTAATAATAGTACTCCTGGCTGAAAACTGCACAGGAGTTTTTACTCCCTCAGCTAACTATAAATCAGCAAACCAAGGTCCCTTTTCATCCAAAGCTATGGGCACCTCTTAAGTTGTTAATGCCATTGTTAAAACTGAATCCTCTGTCTTGGAGAAATCTCAGCTTTGTAGCAAGAGGCTTAATAATTTTTCTGGTCTGACTTCCAACTCCAAGCTAGCCAGGCCATGGCTATTGCACAGTGATGGAGCAGACGCTTTGAAGTGAAAAAAGGTGCAGCTGAATCCATGTGAGAGCTGTGGTTTTGTTGCTGAAGTTGTGCAGGGGCTGACATGGCTGTTTGGCCTCTGGGTGCTACCTGCTCTCTTAGGCAGAGAAAATCCAGCTGAAGCAAAGCTGGCGGAGGCTCCAAATTGCTTTCAGCCTAGAAGATGATATGTTAGCCAATTTTTCACCCCCAAAATAAGCATGAAAGAGAGTAATGCTTGGCAATTAAACAATTTTTTCCTAACTGCATAGGTTTGAGAAAACATTTGACAGTTTCTGTAGCAATTTGCTCTGGCATATTTTGAAGTGTTAGGGTATGCCAATAAAAAAAATAATTAACAACACTGAGGCTTTAAATCAGGTTGCAACTTCCACATTTAAATAAGTCACTCAAATCTGTGTTTACTTAAACATAAACACTGGTGTCAAAAAAAAAAAGAAAAGAGTCCTTTCACCCTTCCTATTTAATACTGCTCCTGACTCTATTGTAGAAAATACTAGACAGGCACAGCACATTTGTCACATAACTTAAAAACGGTGCTAGAAGATTTCTGTTTTGCTGATGGCACAATCCTCTTATATGGCAGCTCAACCAGTGTGAAAACAAAATGTGCAAAACCCGTAAAATAGTGGGAAAGCGGAAGAGCAACAGCTCTTACAGGTTAAAAAAGCATGAGATACAACACATCTCTGTCTTCTTGCAGCATTGTGATTCTGCATTGTGTCTTCCCCATCATGTTTGATATCTTTTGATAGGCGCTTCTTCCATGAACTTATCTGATCACTTTTGAACCCTTTTACGTTTAGGGATCTAAGGCATGCAGGCAGTATGACTGAAAACCAATGACAAAGAGGAGCTGACTCTTATACTTTCCAAGTGACTTGTGAACAACAGGAGGTAGGCATAAGAAATAATGCCACTGAATGGCAACAATCAATCTGTGATGCTATTTTCATTCTAGGATAATGAATGAGTGAAAAATGGAAGCCTACCAAAAGGAAGAAGGTAATGCTTAGATCCATCAGAGATGAGACCTCAGAAATACAGGGTAATAGGTGAATCGGCTTAAGTTTTTCCTTTGGAAAGGTTGCTTGGGCAAAAGCTGGAATGTTACCTTTAATAATAGTCCTTCACATTTCTAAAGGTATGTCTACTCTTTAAAATAGAGGGTACTGGATGAGATTTTAGGAAAAATACTTTCTTTTACTACACTGCCATCCCCCTACCCCCCCCAAACAAGGCAGCCTAGCAGAGGTGGGGTATAGTAGGTACACAAAGGTTTCTGCTAGAAAGTGATGGTGCTTAGTTTTAGCTTTTTTGAACTTCTTTTAGAAAGATGTAAGTTATAAATGTGGTTTTCAGAAAGTTAGAGAATATTTAAAACCATTGTATACTGAATTAGTTTCATGCTGAAGTGCAGAGGTACTGTGATGCTGCCTGTAGTGCAAACAGCTCATTCAATTTAAGAAGCTTTAGGTATGTTTACAACTGTCTTGTTCATAGGATTTTCCCCTATAAATTCCCAGCTGTGCAGACCTTATTATTGAAAAGTCTTTTCTGCGCATTTTCAGATAATTTTAAACAGCAAAGAAAATTATGTCCAAGTACTTCTGTCTATGGAAGTTTATACAAGCAAAGCTCTTGCTGTTCCCGCGTGGTGAATCCTGTACGGGGCTTAAATTACAAACGGGTTCAAATCCTGCTGTGGTTACTGTCCCTGCAGCCCTCAGCATTGCTTCGCAGTGACTGCAGAGGAGTTTCAGAGTGTTGAGTGGAGGCGTCTCCTCCTTGCTGTGCCAAGCCTGAGATGTACACATGTGCTGAAAACCTGAGCGTGCTGCTAGTCTGGCCAAGAGATCAAGCCCAGATCTCCCACTGGCTGGGCTGGCTGCCTTCCCTGGATTTGGTAAGGCTAGGAAGCCTTCCTCTCTCTAATTCCCCATTCATTTCAGTGGGCCCTCTGGGGGATGAGGAGTAAAAAGAACAATTAGACTTCATTAATGACTAAGAGACCTGCTGTCAGTGCTATTGCTTGCTGGATTAAAAAGCAAATTAATAAATACAATAGCAAGGCTGATGTGATCACCAAATGTATTCTACCCAGTTTATTTGACAAATACAGTTTGAAGTGTTTGTCTAGTTATTCTTCCTAAGCAGTTATTTATGCCATACTGTATAGTGCCAAAATAATGGCAAGCTCACTCTTTGTTTCTCTTCTTTGTTGAAGCTACCAGACTGTGAGAGCTTATCAAAGCTGTGGGTGAAAAGAAGTGTTTGCTGGCTTTATTTAGATGAATCCTAGAACAGAAAGCCCTGAAGAACAAGGTCTCTGAGAAGTATTTGGGTATTTTCTCCTTCTGTTCTTTCTGCCTTACCCCATATCATCCCCTTGCTCCTATTTCTGACAGTTGTCCCCTCTTCCTGCAAGGAGAGGGCTCGGCCAGCATCCCAGCTGGCTGTGGCCTTTCTGGGAGGACCATCACAGAGACCTGGATACCACAATAACCACCTCAAAGTGGTAGCATGAATTTACCATGTGGGCTATCTGGCTTGAGTTTCTCATAGTTTGGGTATCCCCTGTAGACTTTGTGAGTGCCTCTGAACTAGCAAAGCATAGGTTAATGCAGTTAATAGGTTAATCATGAAAATTCTTCTTATCAGCACAAATTAATGGTTCTTGCTGAGGTTCTCCTAGCAAGTAAAAGTACTTGGCTATTCCTGTTCAGGAGTCTGCTTTGCTCTCCTTTGAGTATTTATTATATCAAACACAGGGAAAAGGTGCTTACCTAAGTAGTGGTTTTCTGAACATTGTTTGAATCCAAGTGCTCTGAAGGCAAAGTGATAAAGTTTGAAGAAGAAAATCCTGGTCAGCATATATGTACTGAACGCATTGCTATAGTAGATTTGGCAGTGGCTTGTATGGTACAATAGACACTGTAAGCATAGTCTATTCAGCCAGAGCTGTTTCTGGATTTAAAAAAAAAAAAAAAAAAAAGAAAATACCAACTCAGTGTAGGATAACCTGCACTGAACAAGAATATAATGAACTTTGCTCCTTTGCAGCCATGTGCAGGAGGCAGGGAGCAGCTCAGCCTTATTAGCAGCATCTTTACAAGTCCACGAGAAATGATGCAGTGATGGAGCTGAGCTGGAAAGAATTCAGATAGCTGCGTCCCATCCGACACACGTCCGAAAGGAGGGAAGCAGGAGGCGACGGGAAAGGGGTGAGGAAGGGGCACAGGACTACACGGAGGTCT